>NC_031768.1:68703345-68949626 GCF_001522545.3 Parus major | reverse complement strand
TCCCTTCCCTTCCCTTCCCTTCCCTTCCCTTCCCTTCCCCATGATATTCACCCTGGTTCCCAAGTTTTACTTTCTTCTCATTAGTCCTAGCTGTGCCACACTAAATCAACAGTGCACTAGTAACTACAACTTTCTGTATATAATTTTTTAATCTCTCAGGGAACTTGGAATCATGTCTTTCCTGTGTTTATTTTTATAAAGGGAGCTTGTTCAACTGGCAATGCTGTAAAGCCATTAAGAGAGTCTGTCCACTCCTGCTATAGATCACCAGTCCTTGCTTCATAGGATATCCTGATACACTGCCCTCCCAAAATGTCAGGGCCAGAAAAGAAAAACGACTGCTTTGCATAGCAATTAGTTTTTATGACTTACAGCTAATGGACCTTACTATTAATTGGAAGAATTACAACTCCTGTTTAGTTGATGAAAGTAGCTGTCTTGAAAAGTTATTAGGCTTCCTTTTGTTCTTGCTTCCCTGCATTTTTTTTTTTTCTCAAGATTGATTACACAGTGACTCTTTGAACTTACAGTGAATGTTTCCTTTGAGGATCTACTTGCATCTTGGTTTCATATTCTTTGCTAGTCTTTCAGTATTCCAGCAATCCAGGGATAGTAGAAGGAAAACAATAAACAAAACGCAAGATAAAATTAAGTCTTAGGAGAGTATTCCTGAAAACTGTGAGTCATATGGTAATACCAAAACCACTGAAAATATGAATAGCATGAGGAATACATATACAGCCTTATCAAGGCTAACCAGTGATAAAGGAAAATAAATTCCATTAACAGAGATGTAGTAATTCATAGAGCATCGCAGGTTGTGCAGTGTCTGTATCTGCTGACTATCCTAAATCAATTACTTCAGTCGAGACACGGTTCCCCTTTCTCTGGGGTGCGGCTGCAGATGGAGGGAAAGCAATTTATTTCAAAAGCTGATTCAGCAAGAAACTCTGCAGGGGCCTATCAATGTACCATTAATAATCAGAGATGCTGTAATGATTATTGGTGGCGCTGTAAATCATTTGCGCAACACTATTTATTTTAACATTATTCAGCAATTTTGTGTTTCCTGAAAGACAAAAAGGTTTTCATATCATGAAATATGCTCTCCAGCAGGAAGCAACAAGCTGTATAGCAGGCTTTCAAAATATTGTTTCTTCTTATTCTGTATCTTTTTGTATGTGTGCAGAATAAACTATTCAAGAAAAGGAGGTCCATATAAATTTGATCTAAGCCAGTAATATTATAAACAGACATTAAGAAAATGTCATGCTCACTTCCACTAACTCATCTTGGTTTCAGTCTCCAATAACCCTCCCTTTTCATTATCCTCTGAAGTCTGGTTCTTCCTTCAAGTGAAATTAATAGAAGATCAATCCTGGCTATCTCTTGGTGTGCCAGTCTAAACCTCTATTTACTGCCTTCAGAGGGCTTTTCTGAAGCATGGCTTAACTTAAAAATAATATTGGTTCATATAAATGCTGATTCAATTATTCCTTGCATTTAATTTAACTACCTTTCTTTTTCTCTTAATGAAAACTCAATACCAGTTCAACACAAATGGTTTGGCAGATTTGCCTTATTTGCAGATTCAAAGGCAAGGTCAAAACAGCAGTAATAAAGCTGTTTCTTTATTACAAGATCTTCTTTTTATTACAAGATTCCTTTCTTACAAGATCTAGATGTTATTAGAAATGGCATTAAAAATGTCATGAATACAGAGGAGAAAAATGAAAGCTAAGAAGTAATCCAGGAGACTAGGAAGCAGCCAGAATGAAATAAATGTTAATTAATACCTTGCATCACACAGGCTACTTACTTGTATTGATGGAGCAGGAAAAAAGTACTGGTAGAGATAGGTCTGTTTGAAATTAATATTTTGAAACCTCAAGATCCCATTTTCAGCATGAAAAAAGGACCACTGAACAAGCATGTATGCAGCTGTGTTTTAACAATAGCAAGTCATTTTCCCTCTGTTTTATTTTACAGTCTTTGAAGAGTTTCCACTTGCTGCAAGTGTTTTAGGAAAAATACTCTTTCTTTGGATAGGGAACAAATTTTTCTGAAAACCTTGAGACTCTTTTGCTCTTAGGATTTTTGTCCCACTAAGCCCTTATGCTGAGTAAAAAGCCTGCAGCTTCCTTCTTTTAGGGTTATGCTACTTAAAAGACTTCTTTTCTGTTTACTTTGCTAGTGATCATAAAACTGTCACCATCAGCAGTTCAAAGCTGGCTTGCTGCTTTTAGCTGTGTAACCTGGAGTAAGTCTCAGTTATTGCTTCTTACCACGACCTATACGAGTACCTCAAATACAAATAATTTTTCTGAAAATTATAGCAATCCCACATAGTGGCTTTTTTTGTTGCTGTTGTTTTGGTTTTTTTCTGTTGTTTTCGTTTGGGTTTTTTGTTTTGTTTTTTTTTTGTGAAAAGAGGTGCCTGTGAGCCTACAACTTTGCTGTAAGGCAAGATGTGGGTAACTGAAGTGGTACAACCGGGTTTGAGTTCAGTAAACTTCTGGTCGCCAATTGACTGGAGATGGCATTTAAAACTATTTTCACTACTTCATATCACTACTTTCAGCCGTGATTATTTTTATTGACTAAATGGTATTTATTCAATATGACTCCAGAAGACAGTGGCCCCCTTCAGCTTTCCACAGCCCTAGCCACCCCAAGGCTCCTCGTGGTCCAGCCTGAGGCTCTCCGGATGAGGGCAGGATGCTGAGCTGGTTCCATCGGCTGCCCATCACCGCCGTGGGTCCTGCCTGCTCCTCTTCTGTAGAGCATTATTCCGAGCCATGATCACGGGGGTCTTCCTGACCTCTTTGTCCCATACAAAGGCCAAGCAGAGACTCTATCGATCTGGACAGCCTGCTGAACTGGGCAGAGCAGCTGGTCGTCATCTTCATGAGCTTGCAGGTTTTGGGTGTCCTGTGTTAGTTGCCTTTAGTTATTGAAGCCGCCCAGGCCATTAAAATCCATTTAGCACTTGTTCTACCCACCCTGCCCTTCCAAAATCTGATTCACGTGATACACTCCCACCTACTTTTTTTCCTAAAGGCTTTGCGGGGCGTAGCAGAAGCCCCCGCCGCGGGGGTAACCACGGAGGACGGCAGGCCGGGCAAAGCTGGAAGGGGCACTTGGCTGGGGCTGGCTCGGCGGCCGCAGCCCTCGCTGTGCACCTGCCCAGCGGGGCGAGAGCCCGCCTGGATAAACATGGGTCTCATGGGGCCCGGATGCCCAGGAGCTGGATTCAGCAGGAATTGGGTCGCAAGGGCAAGAAAAGGGCAGCGGGGGGTGGGTGTGCCTGTGGCAGTCGGGAATGAGGGCAGAGGCGCCGCAGAGGCCTGTTGCGGGCAGCAAAGGGGCCGGGACGGTGGGTGGGTCACAGCCCCGGGCCCGCGAGCCACGCGGGGGAGGCGCCAGATGGCCCCGGGGACTGCGAGGGACCGGGCACGGCTGTCCCACGGCCGGGGCCGGGCGGGGAAGGGGCGGCTGCTCCCGAGGGGCACGTGGGTCTCGGGGGCCGGATGGGAATCCCAGGGCAGCCACCACACCCTGGGCGCTTGGGCGGCCGCACGGGGCCAGGCGGGACCCCGGCCGGGGCTGTCAGGGGTCGAGGCGGCCGGGAGAGAGACGAGAGGATGAAGGGAGAGATGTATGGATGAGGGAGGGAGCGAGGGATGGAGGAGGGACACAATCGCCATCCCCCGCGTCCGGCCGCTCTCCAGCCCCAGGTAGGGGCCGTTGATTGACAGCTGTCCCCGCCCCCTCGGCGCTCTCATTGGTCGTCCTCCACGTCGATCAGCGTTCGGCCCCGCCGGGTCCTGCTCCCCATTGGCGGGCTCCGCCCCGCCCTCGCGCACGAGCCATAAGGGCGGCGAGGGGGCGGGGCCCGCGGCTGAGGGGGCGGGGCGGCGGCGGCTTAGCCCGCGAAGGCGGCGGCGGCGGCTGGAGCGCTGGAACGGCGGCTGGAGCGCTGGAACGGCGGCGGCTGGAGCGGGATGGAACGGAGCGCGGTGTCAGGTGGGTGCGGGGCTCTGCTCCAGCCCCCCGCGGCCATCGTGCAGGGAGGCAGGGCGGGCGGCGGCGCCCAGAAGGTCCTTTCCCCGCCTGTGAGGAGCGCGGAGGGGAAGCAGCCGCTCTGTAGCGGTCTCCAGCCTGCGGGGATAATCCCGGCGCTGCCCTGCGGGAGCCCCCTTTCTCCTCCCGGCCGCGGCGGGGGCGCCGGTGGGTCGCTCCGGGGGTGCTGGCTGTGCTTCGCTGGCCCGGGCTCAGCTGCCCGTCCTCAGGCCGTCTCGCCTCAGCTTTGTTCCGAGTCCTCCCACCGACCTCGGCCCCTCGCCGCGGCCGGGGGGAGGCTCCGGAGCCCTCCGTGCGCGGGGTCGGGGTCGGGCCCCCGAAGTGTTCCCCGTGTTCCCGGAGCGCTCCGTCCGGGCAGCGAGAGCACGGCGCCCATTCCCGGGAGCCGCCCGCCCTGGGGCTCGTTCCCCGCTTGTGTTCGGCCCCCGAGAGCGGCCCCCGCGGCGTGGCACCGGCGGGGCTTCCAATGTACTGCGCTCCTCAAGTACTTAGAAATAATCGTCTTTGGCTTTGAAGGGCGCTGGGAGTCCTTGACAGCTCGGGAACTTTTAAACCCTTCCCTGCCCCAGCACGTGGGGGTTTTTTTGTGTTTTTTTTGTTCTTGTTTGTTTGTTTTGGAGGGGGTTGTTTTGTTGTTTTGTTTTTCTGTTTTTTAATGGCTTAATCGTTTTTTTCTGCTTGGCTCTTAAGTGAATGTGTCGCTGAGAAGAAGCCTGGAGTCTGGGTGAGTGCAGGCGTGTGAAGACAGGGATTTATCTCAACTGCTCAATGTCTAACGCTGACCTAAAAGCAGTTAAGAAATACTTTGTTTATGCTCTTTCTTTCTGATATAGTTTAGTAATCGCTGCAGATAACAGGAGAAGGACTGATAGTTTTGGGTTGAGCAGTAATCTGTGAAGTGGGGCCAGTGCTTGAGTGATGGGTTATTGGATACAGTTGTGAGATTCATTGATAGAAAACACTTCAAAGCACAAATGGTGTAGTGTATGTGCTGTTTGTGCAGGAATAGGAAAAAGCTGTAGTCCTTTGTACCTCTTTTGTAAACTGCAGGGAATGAGGGTTCAGTATTCCCATAGGAAAAAAATGGGGGCAAATTATGAAAGTAGCCAGGAGCGTTGAGAAACCTTTAATCTGGGGATGAGGAGGTTATTTTGTCTTGCCTATCATGCAAGACTGGCCTTTTTAAAACTTTACACAGGGAATAAAAAAATGCTACATTTAGAGGAGACAGACTGTTGTTTTGACTTGGGCTGATACAGTATTTTCCATAAACTAATAGTGAGTGTACTTGAAGAGAGGAATGAAGTAATGGAATAAGGCTGCAGTTCTTATCCTCCAGTATGCTGTCCCACACTACAGAGATCTGTAGTTCAGATGCAAAATTATGTGGCCTTTAATATACGGAGGCTGATGTGATACAAAGTAATTATGCTAGAGTAGTGCTCAGGCTGGAAATCTGTGAAAGTTACTGCTTACAGTGCTTGCAAACTTAAAGGATTGAAGATTAAACCCTGTGTTTGAGCAGTGGAACTTTGTTAGTTGTTATGCTACAGTCTTTTGCCTTTTTGGTTCTCATCAGAAGAAAATATGCTAAGATGGAAGGACAGTTATCTGCCCACAGGCCCCAAGTCATTCTTAGTAAGAATTAGGATGTTTTATCTGCAGCTATTCATTTGAGACTTAGGACCATACTATGTTTCCCTTAAAATGATGTGGAAACTTGATTTGTTTCCAGCTGAATTCTGGGGATGAGTTGTGCAAAGCAAACTTTTTCTGTCCCTTGCTGGAAGATTAGTTTTGTGTTTATATAGCTAGCGGCAGTATGAATGGAGTTATTAGGCAGTGAACACAGGGGTTTTGTTGTACATGAAATAATGTATAATTGAGCCAGTCCTCTTCTCATTTTCCATGGCTATTTTCCTCAAATAAAGAGAAAATAGAAAACATTTTTTTAATCAGATACTGAAACAATAGTCTTGATTATACTCAATAGTTACAGAAATTGAATAGTCTTTGTTAATCTTTCTATTTGTCCATGGAAGTATTAAAAATAACTTTACGTGTCAGAAATAGAATTGCTTGTGCTTAAAAAAGGTATTTTCATAGCAGGAGTACATTATTGTGGCTTCATATTTGATTTATATGGTATAACATGTGACATTTCATAGTTAATAGCAGCATAAACCTGTTTCGTTTTTCAGTATATACCTTGTCTGTAAAACATGCCTCAAGGGATCATGATTTTAGGAGTAGCAATATAAACTCCTTGTACATCAGCTGCTCTTTGGTGTGCCTACTTTAGCTCAGGTTTATTTACTTTATTCTTCAGTGAGAAGGTACATGCCATTTACTTTTCTGAAACAAGAATAATGCTGTCTGCAGTCAGTATTGCTGTATGGAGGAAAGAGAAGGAAAAGCCATCGTCTGACAGATGATGGAGTGTTTTGAAGTGTCTTATACAGTGATGAGAAGGACAGTGTTTCTGAAAAGCTAACCAAACCAGAGCAGATACTTCGGTGAAGAATTCTAGAAGAGCTGATGGTGGCTGAGTGTTACCATCACTGTATTGATGTCACCTGGACAGTGAATTAGCTTTCATGCCTTTGCAAGTCTTCGTTTTTTGATTAAACTTCCTGCATGAGCAGTCACATCTTAGTGTGTCCTCTTTGTCCTTTTGAGCAGACCCAAAGCACTGTCTTCCAGAGTTCTCTTGACTGCTTTGTGTGAGGAAAGAGCAAAAAACACTGTTGCAGATAATTTCTGTCTGCTCTTGCAGGCCTGTCTTTAGCTGATGTGTACCTAATGTTGTCTTGTAACTGTACTGGAATCTAATACAGGTTGTATAATACAACTCCTCTTGGATTTTCCATCCCATCAAATGGGATGTGTTATTATGTGTTATTACTTCCTGGCTCATGTCCAGCTGGTCCAGCTAAAATTATTAGGCAAGTTGTGGTCATTGCTTGTGCTTTTATTTTATTTTTGCTTGCATAGGATCCTGAGCTACAGGCAGTGTATGACATGAATTGCATTACTGGTGTAAGTCACTGACCAGGCTGTGTGTGCCCAGAGGGTTATGCTACTAAGTTTTGTTATTTATCTCAATAGCAGAAATACATTATTGTACAGTACTGATGGGGAGCAGTTGGTTTTGTCAGGCTAATTTCTTAGTTCTCTAATCTTAATGGCATTCAGTGTATGGAGATCATTGATAGGATCAGATTACACATGTCTTCCAGCATAGAATGGAACTGTACTTTGCATTCGGAAGCTTCCCTGTACAAGGAGTATGATGAGATGTAGGCTGTCACTGCTTATTCTCTTAAAAGAATAGGTGAGCTAGAGGGTGACTGTTAACCTCTCTGTGTGGAAGGCTCACATACAGAACACCTGTAATCTAAGAAAAATCAGTATTTCGACCGACAATTAAATTGAAGCACCTCGAGCCTTAGCGCTGTAGCAGAACTGCCATAGCACTTATATTCTCTCCTGAGAACTTAGTCTGCCTTTAGGGGTAATAATGATAATAACCTCAAATTACACCAGACTTGTTTGTTAAATTTTTAACAAAATGTTTTCCTTCACATGTAACTATTACTTAGATCTAAGCCAGCCTTTGTTAAAAGCTGTTGAAATGTTGTGTTGGGTTTTCTTTACTGATTAAGCACAGTTGTTTTTCACCCCTCTTGAAAATTCAAATAACTGAAATATTTTTAGCTACTGATGGATGTAATTTCATCAGCCACAAGAAGAACCAAATTTTTTGTGAAGAAACTAAGAAATTTTTACCAACAGCTGGAGATCAAAGTGATAGCCTTTGTGCTGATTTAAGCTGCAAACTTGGAGCTTGTCTTTGGTTTCTTTATTTTTGGCAGGTGAGGTAGCTGGAGAATCATTTGAAGGCTTCTAAGTATGGTAAATATTTGTTGGATTTGCTGGTTTTTATTTGTGTTAGGCATTTCTAGGTGTCTGGAATTTCGACATGTTATGAATTAGTTTTTCCTTTCCCATACTGAAATATTCTGCCATTGAACTGATGGTGTTTTCTGGGTCTAGAAATGAACCAGACTGTATGAAGATTTTTTTTTTTTTTGAGGACCTCTCAGTTCAGCAGAATTTTAGTAACTCCTTGAAGATTCTTGGAGCCCCTTCCTATCTAGCAAATATAATCTCTTTATTCTAACAGAGAATTGGTAGCCAAATTCAGTGATAGGGGACAGTGTGTTTCTATTAAATGTAAAGCATAGTATGCCAGATGTGTTAAATATTTTGGTTTTGAGTATTCATTATACTCATGCCACTTGCATACTTGAACTGATTTACATTTTCTAGTATATGTTTTAGAGGCAGAAAAACTGAGTGTTATTCAGTACTTCAGCTGACGAATCCCAGGTTTCTTGGGCATATTCACAGTGGCAAACCACTTTGCTTGTAACAAGTAATAGTTGGAGAGCTTGTGTATGTAATGGGTGATGCATAATACATCAAAACAGGTTAATAGTATCCAGTGCATGTTGGAATTGATTTCTTGATGTTGGTTTGAAATCCCATAGTTGAAAAGGTCAGTATGAAGTGATGCTGAGAAAAACCATTCATCTGCTATGGATTTGACGTTGTCCTAGCAGAGCAACAGGCAGCTGTGGGGACTAATGTGCTAGAAGACAAGGCATGAAAAGCTTGTTTTATTTTGAAACTTTAAACAGCCTATGGAAGCATTTCTTTGAGAAGTTCTTCTGCCTCATTACATGTGAATGGATAAAAGAAGTTTGAACTTGTGAATTAGAAGGGGGGCTTTAGTGGCAATGTGGCTTTTTAGTTTGTTTTTCTGCAGCAGTTAGGTTTGGCTGATGAGTTTTCTATAGAATGTTGAAATTCTCTGGAACTTATATCAGCACAGGTTTACCACAGAGTTATTTCCTGGGAAAGTAGTATTTTTCTTTTTGAAACCTGGCTGCTGCTTTGAATGCTTAAACAGCTGCAAACACGGACAAGAACACATCACTTCAAATGAAGCCTTTGATTTCATTTTGACTTTGAAGGCTCTATTGTATCAATGTTTTCTGCACGTGGAATATTGAAGTTTCTGCTCACCTCTGGAGCTGGATTGGAGCTGCAGTTAAATCTTAAGTCATATTTAAAGAGGATGTCTTGGTACAGTGATACAAGTTGCTTCAGGTTATTTAACTGAATAGTAGGAGAAAGGTATTTGCATTGCTAGACAAGCAGCTGTGAAAGCCATGTGCTTTCTATCCACCCTTCTTTTGGCAGAAGGAATCAGGAACTAGCATTTCAACAGCTTCTTTTTTTTTTTTTTTTTTTCCCCTAGATAGAGGAGATCCTGTCTCCTTCTGCTCAGCCAGCTTGCTTCTCTTAAAACTTTCTCTTCCAATCCTACAGGTCTTGTTCATGTTCACTGTAGCAATCACTGTGTGTTCCTAGCAGGAGCTGCAAAGCTTGGGCATGGTGTGATGCCTTCCAGAGGTGTGCCTGATAATGTGCCAAGGTATAGTCTTTCAGCCCTCATATGAAGTGTAGCTATTATAGCATTTACCTGTGTCATCAAGCACTGCTTATGCTCTTGTGGACTATGCTGAAATTTCAGGTATCCTGTGATTCCGAGTGGGTAGCTCCACACAAGCACACGCTGAATATTAGGAGCTACACCTAATAGCTCAAGCTGTTCCTGCTGTGAAGGCATGTCTAGTTGCTGAATTTCTGTATTGGATTTGCACTGAAAACGACAAGAGAAGCTTCCATGTTGGCGGACTAATAAGCGGTTTTTAACCTTAATATGACCTTAACCCTTTTAACCTGGAAAATCTGCATCTGAAATACTACTGTAACATCATTGGGATTCTGATCTTTTTTCTAGACTACTTGCCATCTTGCTGAAAGAGGTGTGTGCTTTGTGAAATGTTGTTCTGGTTGCTGTACTAACAATTCTGGGGGCCTTGAAGCTTGCGTGGATCTGCAGCTTGGTGTCATGCTTGGTTGCTCAGCTAGCTGAAGCATTGTCTGACTAATTGGAATGATGCTGGAGCATGTTTAGCAGTCTTCGGTAATTTCTGTATCTTGGAGGGTGATGGCAAGGCTCTGTTCAATGGGATTTAGAACTCCTATTTGCAAAAACTGGGGAGAGACACATAATACTCCACAGCTGGGACAAAATTAAGAACTTCTGTTCTCTTAGCTGCTTGGAATGGACTAAATATTTTACATTGCTCAGTAAATTGGTCCAGTTACTGTTTCTGTGAGTTATTAATGAAGGACAGAGTCAAATATTGTAGCAGATTGAACCCTCATCTTAAACCCCTGGCTTTCTGAAATGTACAGAAATAAATCTTATATACTATACAGTCCAATCTTCATGTTTCTGTTAGCTATTTTGTCTCTTAATCTGAAACTATTGGGGCAGCAGTGAAATAACCGCCTTTATTGGGTCTGTAGTATTACTGCTGCCTGTAACAAAGGCTGGTGAAGCAAAATCTTTTGCCTTCCCTCCCTGTTCTGTGCTTTAAAATGAAGCTGTTAATGTTTTGTGCCACTTCCTCATTTACATTTTCTGTTCCACTTCCCGTTGCTGCAAACTCTTGCTGATGCGTTTTTTTCTGGTCTTTTACTTCCCTTCAAAACTTTCTTCTATATCCTAGTATTCCCTGTAAAAAAGAAAAACATGATGAACTTCTGCTTTGTGTCATTTCTAGTAAAACCCACAGATGCCTTATTTTTGGAAAGTGAAATACTTGGAGATGCAAACAAACTAAACCTCAACTAACCACAACAAAAACCCTTCCCAGTTGCCACATGCATCCCCGAAGAAATTTAAAATGGAGGGAAGTAGATGCAAGACATGAAGTGTAAATCCTTGCCAAATGTAAATCCTTCTTCCCTTAGCTGAGTGAACTGCTTACTATCAAATTTCTTTAAGCCACAGAATGTTGTTTTTGGCAGGAACATCAGAAAGAGTTTTCTTTCTTTTAAACAGTTGTTGTTTGGAAAACAAGCATATGTTTGGCATCATCATGGATTTCCAAAAGAGGAAAAAGTGATTTTATTTTCAAAACATATAATAGAACTGTATTTTCAGCAGAATCAAATGTTAAATGCTTCTGGAAGCTTAAATATAATAGCGTGTCCATGCAGTTGGTTGTCAAGGTTGAAACAACAAGTGCAGTTAGTCCCGAAGCTGCTAAATGCTAATCCAAGCTTGGCAAGTGTTTTTCTCAGCCAAATGAGCTGAGGAAGTTAGAGAGGCACATAGGCAGCCTGTACTAATCAAATTTTTTTAAAGCAAACTTAACTGTTCAGGTTTAGATATAAAAAATATAGCCTCATTTTCTACTTTTGGTAATGGTGGTGTTTAAGACCCTAACTCCAAATATGTAGTTTGAGTATCCCCGCTATTATTCATCTTGGTGGAATTACTGCTGTTAATGCTTTTGAATATGGAGCTTTAGAAAGTACACTGAATTAGGTTTTGTCAACTTAAGGGGTGATAGCCTAAATAGTGAACAGCTTTGATGTGTTGGTCAAAGATAACTTTCTTCATGGCTCATCACAGAACAATAAACACAGCATAGAGCAGTCCGGGTTACTCAAAGAAGTTTGTCTAGGTTCATTCAGTTGTAGGGATAGGCTAAGAAAGGTGAAAAATTACCTGCTTTAGCATTGGGTGGGAAACATCAGGGAGATTGAACTGTGAGAGTGAGAAGTATGGGTGTTGAATCTAGAGGAATAAAACTAGTGAATTTATTTGAGGGTTACTGGGGGTTGCTATATTCTATTTAAGATGTTTAACCTGATATTTTAGAGCTGAATTATGGAGGAAACTTTCAAACAAAAGCTTATCTGAAATAAGAAGCTGGAAGGACAAGTATTCTTTTGTCAGAAGTGTATTTTTGAGGCTTCTAAATCCACTTTGAAGAAAATACTAAAATAAATATAACTGTAGGAAGATAAGACTGTAGAAATAATTGAATTCCACTGTGGATTAGTTAATTTGCATTGTATTAGTAGGGTTCTCAAAAATATGCATTCCATACTTTTTTTTTTGCTCATTTCTGCAGGTGTATAATGAAGTGTTCATCCTCTTTTCTTGTTCAAAGCATATAGGACTTGATTGGAATCAGATTCTTACTGGGTATTAAAAGAAGAATAAACTTGGCCAAAGTGGGAACCTTAAGCAGTATTTTTTTTTGTAGGCTTGAAACTTTTGGTGATTCTGGATATAAGAGAACATGACCTATGGAACAGCTGGCTCATAAGTAGTAGTTTTGTTGCAGAACAGACTTATCTACATGTTAACTTGGTAAGAGGCCACTCCTAAATAAATGCCTTTCTCAAGGGCGAAATATTTCTATAATGTTGTTATGCTTGAAAATGAGGTAGTTGTGAAAACATAGCATCTTGAAAGTGTTGGGGGCACTCACCTCTAAAAAAAAGTGTGATTCCCATGGTAATCTGCAGCAAGGTTTTCTACAACAACAAAGCCAGTGTACATCTGCACAGAAGGAAACACTGTGTCATTTGAGATCAGATGATAGTTTTAAGTGGTACTTCATAAAGGAGGCTTTGAAAAAAAAAATACCAAAACAACAAACACCAAGCATCAACAAAAACCTCCAAACAAAAAAAGGTTTTGCATCTTCTTGGATGATCTGTTTTAGTTCATTGTGCTTGATGCGCAATTTGGCAGAGGTTTCATAACATGAATGGCTGCTCAAATGATTGTGGTGCTTACACCTCCTCAGCACATGCTGGTCACAGAGGTCATGTCTGAGGAGCTACATGAGCATTTCAAACCCAGGTCTGTTGTGGTAGAAGAGTAAAGGCAACAAGTTCTGCATCTGGTGTGCCTTTAATTGCAGTCTTCCACCCATCTGCAGTGCATGTGCTGGTGCTCTTTGAACTAAAGCTTAATGCACTGCATATCAGTAGTTTTAATTGAGCCTCCCAGTTTGGTTGTACTTTATTCCTGTACTGGTCTCTTGCCAGCACCAAGCAGCTGTTAAATGAAGAGGGAAAGAGGAAGCCATGTGTCACAGCTGTACAGCTCTGGCCCTGCTCTCTGGGAAGTGAAGCTGTTGTTCTTCAAAGCATTGTGTGGTTTCTGCTTTTTTATATGGAGGTGGGAAGAGGTGGATTTGAACTTGTGCCAGGCTTCCTGCTGTCTTTTCTCTCTTCCCATCCCAGAATGACATGGTCAGTAATAACCAGAATGCCTGGTTGCTTCCATTTCCAAACGTAAGCTGCACATTGCTCTGGAGCTGTCAGCTGCTGCCTGGGCAGACATGGCATTGCCCTGTGACTTGGCATGTCTTCTTTCCTGTGACACATCCTGTGCCTCTACTCCTGCCTACATAGGGTTAAACAGAATAGCTGCTCTTCAAATTAAAGAAAATCCTTGCATGTTTATTGGCAACCCATGTCTTTCCACAACCAGTTGCCACATTAAATGTTTATTTTTTTTCCCAAAAGTCAAGATATTTTGCATTTTATGTGATGTAAATCTGTACTTAATTATTGGAAATCTAAATTATTTATAGTTTTCAAAATGCTAATAGAGGAAGGCAAAATTGAAATGGGTATTTTCTGGTTGTTGGAAGACTGAGGAAGGGATGCAGACAGGAAATCAATTCAGAACAGGATAATTTACCTGCAGTCATATTATTATGGAGAAATCTGAGATGTATATATTGTGTGTATTAAGTAATTTGTTTTCTTTGTGGTCACATCACATCTTCATTGTTTCTAAATCTCTTAGTGGAAATTACTTCATAAGATTCTGCATTTGTGGCAGCTGACTGCCTCTTCTTCCTTCCCCTCAGCAGAAAATACTAAACATGGCTGTGAATATCATAGTGAAGTAATCTGAAGGATAGGATTTATGGGAATATGTAGTGGGAACAGGTGAAACTAGTCTCATTAGTTAGTATCAACTGTGTGGTGTTGAATCTGATGGTAAGGCAGTTGATGACCTGGATGGGTTATGTGATTAGGATAATGAAGTTGATATTTTTAATTACGCATGTTAAAAAAAGTATTTTAAAATTCCTTTATATGAAAACAGGTCTTAATTAAAACCATTAAAATACCATGGTAACAGCAGTCCATGATGGTTTTAAGCCACTTCAGCCTTCTTTTCAAAAGAAAAACTGGACTTTACTTCTGGATTTCTGGTGATTTGTTTGATCTTACTAAACTGCTAAGCTCCTCTACATTGAGTGAGATTTGAGGTCACAGATCCATGCAAAACTGCTTTAGTTTAACAGGCTTATAAATAAGAATGTTTATAACAAAAAAGACCCAAAAGAAACAAGCAAAATGGCCTGTTGTATCTGGTCCTTTCAAAACAGTAGGAGGGAGGGGAAAAAGCCCCTAGAGGAGTTGGGATAGACCTGAACCATGTAGCTAATGTTAAAGTATGTCAGTCTCTTTCAGGAGCAGCTTTCCAGCTGGGATGTAAAATGGAATAATTCAATACATAAGTTTCACCTGTTAAAATGCTTTAATTTCTGTCCCTCCTTTCTCACCCACCTTACTTCTTTACATAATAATGTCCTTGATTGAACCCCATAGATCAGCTGTAAGGAGTCATTAAACTGTTTAAGTGCATTGAGTTTTAATTTTATAAATGGTGGCTCTTTAATGATTAATCTGTATGATACCTATGTCTGTTTGAAAACAGTTTATATGCTTTTTGAGACTTTAAAATTGGGAGAAAACCTCACACTTCTCACAAGTACCCTTCTAGTGATAAAACATACTGGTTTTATGTATATAGAGATCTGTATCTGTAGGTACATTGCAGTAACACTGCAGTATTACCTACTTGCATATCTAAGTATGTGCATGTGAGAGAGCTGTTTAGGAGAACAGAGTATTTCAGCTGGAAGGCACTTACAGTCCTCATCCAGTCCAACTGCTTGACTGCTTCAGGGCTGACCAGAAGTTAAAGCATGTTGTTAGGGATGTTGTTCAAACACCTCTTAAACTCTGCCAAGGGTTGAGGCATCAACCACCTCTAGGAAGCCTGTTTGAGTGTGTGACCCCCTCCCTTGGTGATGAAACACCTCTTACTGTCCAGCCTGAACCTCCCCTGGTGCAGCTGCGAAGCATTCCCATGTATCCTGTCACTGTGTCCCAAGGAGCAGAGCTCAGTACTTCCCTTTACACATACCTTCCTCAGGAGGCTGTGGAGAGCAATAAGGTCACTGCTCAGCCTCTGTTCCTCCAAACTAGACAAACCCCAAGTCCTCAGCCACTCATGACAGGTCTTTTCCTCCCAGCCCCTTCTCCAGCTTTGTTGAACCCCTCTGGACACATTCAAGCACCTTCACAACTGGTGCAGCTGGGAACAGCAGACAGTCCTTGAGCTGAGGCCACACCAACACTGAATTCAGCAGGACAGTCCCCGCTTTTGCCTGGCTGGTGATGCTGTTTGATGCATCCTGGGATGGGGTTTGCCCTCCTGTCTGCCACGGCTCACTGCTGACTCAGATTGAGCTTCTGGCCGCCATGTAGTCCAGATCCCTCTCCACAAGTTTTTGCTTTTGTCTGGCATTGCTTTGTCCCAGGTGCAAAGTCCAACATTTGGACTTGTTAAACTTCATGCTATAAATTATAGCCCAGTAATAGTTCCAATAGTCCCAATCTGTGTAGATCCTTCTACAAAGCCCCATGACACAATAACGGGAAAGGTGAAATTTTTTCCATATACACAGTCCTCTATATGCAAAGCATTATTCTGTCTGTTTGGGTGAAGGATGTGCCTTCTGTTCTCCAAACATTAAATCTGAGTGCTCTTAGGTTTTTTCATTTCTCTTTCACCACCAAGCTGTGGGGTAATTAGCTGTGATGTGAGTAGTTGCTTTCAGCTAGATCCAGATGTAAAAAATATGTCTTGGCCCTGAATGAGGTGTGCTAGAGAGAGCAGCTGCTTGCTTGATCCAGGCTGTGACCATCTGCATAATTCTGATTCCATGGAACTGAAGTTGGCTGTCAGCTATGGTAGTGTTGAGTCGTTCAGTAGGACCTTGGTGCTGCCTCCTTTGCTGTTGTATCTCTTTATTGGTGTGGTATTTTTCCCCTTTTTAAAACCACATCAGTTCTATTTCATTTCCCTTTTTTTTTTTTTCCCCCCTGGACATTCTGAAGCCCACTAGATTTCATTTATCAGTCTTGAGGTGTCTTACTTGTGGTTATATGGGTGTGTATATGGTATTTTTGGCTAATGCTTTTCAGTGGGGTTCTGTGGCCTGTGCCGATTCATACTTCCCTTACTCTGCCACTTTTCTCTAACATTGAAACTATAGGGTTGAAACATATGAAACTGTAGGGTGCAACCTCTGCATGACCCTCTACTAGTTCTGGAGAAGTATGAGTGAAGAAAATCTCAAGATTTGTCCAGCACAAGGTGAGATCTGATATTTGATTTGAATGTCAGCTGTTAATGACCTGACAATATTTTTGGATTGATTTTGTCACCAAATTCAGGTATTTTAATGAAGCATTTAACTTGAAAGTCACAGCACCTAGCCTTGGACTAATCCCCTTAATGAACCCACAGGTTTTCTGTCTGGAGTACTTACACAAAGCATCTCTCTAGATGTTCATTATTTTTAGCGGTGTCTGCTAACAACAGGAAGTGAGGTTGAATGCTCCAGAAAGTCAAATTTAAGGGACCTTTCTATTTTAAGGAACATATTCTTGAATTTTAGTAACTGAAAAACCATGCTATGTAATGCTGGGTGGGTAACAACTGAAATTAGAGATGCTGTCTGCCGAGGATGACCCATTTTTAGTGTTGTTACATGGGAGTGGGGATCCACTTAAGTAAAGCCATCAGCATTCATTTTGTGAAACATTACGGAGACATCTCTACAGGCTAGGAGTGAGCTCTTTTTGTTACTTTGTAAAGATGTGTACTCTGACTTTCTGGAGAAGATTGCAAGGCTGTATTGGGAGAAGGAACAGGCTCATAGTACAGAAGACTTGTACTGTGATACTAGGTTTGTTATCTATGAAGAATTTAGGGATGGTGAATGTTGCCAGCAAATCTTTTCAAGTGCTTGAAAATATTTTGGTATTGATATCCCACCTGAAATCTGTTTGTTCTCAGAGGTATTGGCTTTTTGTCTTTCCTGGTGGTAGAAGAACCCTTTGTTTTTGTATCAAAGATAAGAGAGCTACTTCCTGTCTCTCGTGGTTGGTACTAGTAATTTGTAGTATAATCTTTCTTTGGCTTCATTTGCAGTAAAAAATCAGTGCTGACTGTAAGAAGAGAGCACAGTGCTGGGCAAGCCTCTTTTTGAGACACCAAAGAGGTGATAGATGAAGGGATGGTCATGCTTCTTTCCAGCGAAGAATGTCTTGACAAACCACTGCTGTTACTGGCTGGCACGTAGGCTTGATGGGCTGGATTTTGTGGATTGCAAGATCTCTGAAGATCAAGTGTTTTACCTCTGATAAATTCCACAGGATGTTTAGGATTTTGCAAGCCTGCTGTTTAGATGGGTTTCTTCTGTCCAGTACTGAAGGACTGCTGTACTCAGTCAAATAGTGAATATATGTGCTGTAATCCAGCAACTGAAATGGAATAAAAGAGATACCGGGTACTCCACACAGGCTGGATATTTTTATTTTATCTGCCTGTGCTATGAAGAAAAACTCCAAGAGCTTGAACTTGTTTGTTCTTTGGAAGGAATTGATGGCAAAGGACACACTGGGTGCTGTGATTAAGTCTGACTGTCAGAGTGGCTCTCAAGAAGATGCAGAGTGGGAAATTGTCCCTTGAGGACTTGTCAAAGGGCAGATTGCTCTCTGCACTCCAAGTACAGTGTTTATCCCAACTAATTTTGCACTTCTGAATGCTGTGGAGACTTAGAGTTCAGACTAGACAACAGCAAGTGAATGTTTAATTAAAGACCACCTGGAAAACATGAGTTGCAGTATATTTATGCTGCTCCTATTCTGTGTCTGAATTGAAGACTGGGATATGAAACAAGTCTAGTTTAAAGATAAGGAACTTCTGAGTTGTCTTGATCAATCTCATGAAAGCTGCTTAGGATATGCTACTGAGAGCACATCCATAATTTTAAGTAATTGATTGTATATCTCTTACAGAAAAGCCCCCATCCCACTGTAGGAGTGCTTAAGATCAAGGGGGACCTAACCACTAATTGATGTGTGGTTCTGCTCTTTGAAGACTTCAGAACCTGTCTGTGTTTTCCAAATGTGTGTCTCAGAGTTACAGTGGTTTCTAAGACTGAGTTTCATGCTTTTAAGATTGAATACATGCGCAAATTTAACAAGGCAAACCAGTACTGAAGTTATAAAGAACTTCCTTTCTTGTGTGTATGCATAGGTATGGTAATGCAGTTGCTTGAATTCAAACTGTAATGGTAAGCTTTGGGTCTCCATATATGAAAACATGTTTTAAAAACCCTCCCCACATCCCAGAAAGCAGACTTCAAAATAAAATCCTTTTTTCACCATTTTCATGATGACCTGCCATTTGGATACTTTTAATCCTCAATCTGTGTAAAAGTTATGTCTTGCATTAAATCCTTTATGTTTTTTTCCTGTGGATTTCTGAAGTAATCCTCTGTGTGCCATATAGCTTGTTCTTCAAATTGCTTGCCTATAATAACCTCATTTCTAGGAGTTTTGTTTAGAAAGCTTTAAAACATTGATTTTAAACAAAATTTAGCTGGATTTAAATTTCTTACCAGAAGTCACTGTTACACATTCTGCATGTCTAAATTCTTATCCTGTTGATACTGTGTAGTACTTTATGTAATTTAGTCAGTGAATGCGTCAAATGGGGCACTTGGCAGAGGAGTCAGTGATGTACTTGATAATGAGTAAGAATCTTTTCATAATGGCTTTTGTTGTTGTAGTTTGTTTTTTTTTCCTCTTGAGGTTTTCATGGGAAAGAAAGAATCCATTCAAAAGGGAATGTATGTGTTTTCACAGTTGGGCAGTAGATAGGTTTTGCTGGACTGTTAGTGGTGTACCAAAACATATTTTCCTTTCTGTATCTTGTGTTTTCATCATAACTGTGTATCTTAAATGCAGAACACAAAGAGAGTCCAACATTTTGTTGGCTTATTCTGGGCCTCTTTCAATCTTCTACTTAAAAAAAATATGTATATCTCAAAAATCTGAATACAGAAAAAAGATCTAAAACGGCTTGACATTGACCACATCTTGATGTTTTTATTTAACCAGATAAGGATTTATGCTGAAATATATGTCAAGATAGTTAATTTGATTTTATTTTACTGTGAAAGCTGAGATTTGTCCTCATGGTGTGGTAATTCTCAGCTTGCTTTCCATCCCTGTATAGGTCTTATATTGTTGAGTGAGGAGTTCTTTCATCACAGGATGGACTGAGGGATCCTGTTTGTGGTGCAGTGCTGCGGATGGTGCATAGATGTGAATGATGGAAGTGGTAAACTGCAGCATGTGAACAAAAACGTGCAGCTCATGTAGGGAACTGAGCACTTCATAAGGTGTCTTTGCTGCTGAGGATAATGTGGTGTGTGAATACATTCTCAGCCACCCTGGTAGTACTAGAGGGTTTAAGATCTATATAAAGTTTCAGTCACCTTGTACTGCAAGTGCTCTATGATGTCTGTTCTGTAGTGTTTTTAATGTAGTGCTATTTGCTCTGAAGCAGATTTACTGTTTCCTGAGCCACAGGCATAGTTAAATCACTGCTGGTTGAAATCACAGATTCACAGAATGGCCTGGGATGGAAGGAGTCTTAAAGAACATCTAGGTCCAATGCCATTGCCATGGGCAGAACACTTTCCACTAGGCCAGGCTGCTCAAAGTCCCACCCAAGCTGGCCTTGAACACTTCCACTGGGCAATCCATTCTCAACACCCTCACAGTGAAGAATTTCTTTCTGATATGTAACCTAAACGTACCTCTTTCAATTTAAAACCATTCCCCCTTGTCTTTTCATTACATGTCCTTGTGAAAAGTCCATCTCCAGCTCTCTTGTTGGTCTCCTCTTGGTACTGGAAGTTGCTGTAAGGTCTCCCTGGAGCCTTCCAGGATCCTGTCTTCATAGGACAAGAAGCTCTAGCCCCTCTAATAATCACTGTGGCCCTGCTGGGGTCCCTTCAGCAGGTTCACATCCAGCTTATGTTAACTCGGGCTAATAGGATCCTGTCTGACACAATTTAACTGGGATTGGGAAGCTGTGTTTGGAAGGCATTTTCCCCATACAGTACACCTGTCCTGGTAATGAGATCATGAATGAATTGTATGTATGTGAGCCTTTATAATGTGTCTCTTTCGTTTTCTCTAAGCACATAAACGCCTAAGTGAGGACCAACGCCCTGACAAACTGGGAGATTTTTGTGAGCAAGTTAACTAGAGGACAACATTTTATTTGGAATGGGTGGTTACTGCACCAGTGCTTAGTGGAATCAAGGTCTGGGCACCTTAAAGCTGTGCTATTCTGAGTGAGGATGAAGGAAAGTGAGCAATGCAGGTGGTGACAGTGAGCAAGCAGGACACTGCTATCTTGCCTTTGAGAAATCTGTGTGGTGGCTTCATCAGTGTCTTGCTTTTATAGATGCTTTGTCTTTCTTATAAATCTTGGTTTATAATTGTGTCCTTGAGACAGAGGTTTTTTCCTCTTGTAAATTTTAATTGTCTAAAATATTTAGGCAAGCAAATGTGTAATAGCACCCTTTAAAAATATGGTAATAGTATCAGCCTCCTCTAAGCAAGTGATCTGTTTTAGAGATCATTTTTATACAGTTCTTGCAGAAAGGGCATTTATATTTTAATTGCAAAAAGACCTTAATTTATAAAAAATTAGTGTATGACTAAATGCTAATCTGTAAGTCACAATGTTCTCTTGATGCTAGGAACTGTAATAGTTTCATGGAAACATTTCACTACTTAATTTTTGCAAGAGATCCTCATTGCTTTTTTTAGTCCATTTTAGTGGGTTTCTGTTCAGTAATATTTAATTTGCTGTGAAGAATCTCAGAGGGATTTAAGCCTGCTGTTTTATTGTGCATTACTGTAGGCCGTTACCTCATTTTTCCATCCCCACAGTCTTCAAGTGGGTAAATGTTACTTTCTCCGCTGATCTTTCTATTTAAAAATTGATTATAAAATAACACAAGCTATTTTGTTACCTTGAAAAAAATTAAGCTGCATCATGAAATATTTAGCACAAAACAGTTAAAACTCTCTGGATTCTCCTCATGCATATTTTACTAAGTTGTTTTTTTTTTTTCAGCTGATCACTGAACTGAATCCCATTTCTAATGCATATTTTTAATTATTCTCTTACTGAAAGACTGAGTTTAAAATGTCTTTGTTTGCAGAAAAAGCCACCTGAGTGTACCAGGAAGTTAGAGAGCAGCTGTCATCTCAAACACGTAAGCAGTACGGACATTCTGCACTCCTTTTTAAATGGTAAGCTGTTCAAGAGAGCTCTTACTAAACACTCCTTGTTACTTAGTTTGCATTTGTGTGAATCTACAAATAGCTTTGAAGACTGTGATAAGTCCCTCAAACTGAAGACCAGTGATTAATTTTGGAAACTTGTCCAGAAGGTCTTGAGGTAGCCTGGAGAAGGAGTTTTATATTTGTGATGTTGAAGATGTGCTTTATTAGGCCCTGAAAAAAAATGTCATAAGCATTGCCCACCCAGGAGACTGGTAGCATTTAAATACTAATCTTATTGTGTAGAAAATGGAAATAAATTTACTTTATTCATGGTTGTTCATGAGATACTGGATTTATAAATTTGCATCTGTTAATTACTTTTACCCTGTATAATCTGTACTTTGTTGATGTATTGTCTAAGAGATTTAAACTAAATCTGGTGAGGTTGAATGTTTGTTTGTTTGCATCGAAGTGCAACGGATAATAAAAGATTTGTATTTATTGATATTAAACTAGCTGTGTGGGGAAATATTTCCCTGCCCCAAATCTGTCTCAGCTGCCACACTCAACTCCAGGGACCTTTAGATGAGGACTATCTGTTGCATTCCTGGAAGTGTAGCATTTCTCTCACTGTGTGACCTAAGAGGTGAGACACACCCGGACATGCTAGTGAAGGACTGCTGCAAAGTTCAGACAATTTTGTTACAATAAGTAAAGCTGGTAAGTGTGTGCATATGTGTATTTACAGGGATTTGCATCTTGTTGACATCTGCAGTGGGAGAGAGAAACCTTTTGAGCAGGGGAAGAAGCTGAAGAGCAGATCTTTTGTTCTTCCTTCTGAGAGGGTGAGGTTAAAAGTGGTATTACTTCTTGTAGGGAGAGACTGTTTTCTTCCTGCATTGCACACTGCAGTGCTTCGTTTGGCAGAAGCCATGGTCAGCCTTGCTGCAAGGTCTCTGAGAAACAGTAAAGTATGCAGCAGTGCTTTAGGAGACTGTTGTTTAGGATACTGTTTTCCTGTGTCCTAGAGCTGCCTCTGTCTGTAACCTTGGCTATAATCCTTTGCCACACTTTTCCCCTCAGCTGAAATTCACTTGGGCTTATTTCAGTTTTGGTTCTGAGGATATGCTTGATGATACTCAAGACACTTTTCAGCATATATGTTCTGAAAGAGATTGCACTTAAAGTTAGGAAAAAGAATAATTCTGGAAAATACGTGCATTCACAATTTCAAGTAGGAAACTGTTTTGAGGAATGAAGGAATAAGGAAGCAATATAGTGCACACAGGAGTGGGAGGGTTAAAGTAACAGCTTTTGAAGAAGAAAGGTGAAAGAGAACCCACTCTTTCCCCCTTTACCCCTCATGCATTACCCATTAAATGGAAAGGTAAATCAGTGGTTATATACGGAAATCATTTGGAAAAAAGATCATCTAAGTGTCGAAAGCAGAGGAAGAGTGTCAGGGAAAGTGACACTAGTCTCCAGAAAAGCCCCAAGGGTAATCCTAATGGGCATATCCAGGACTGCAAATATGCTTCACTACTAGATTACTAGATTAGAATATTGCTTATTATTTAATGAAACATTGAATGTTACAGAATTGTTATATTTCAGTTGCATTTTGTGCTGAATGGAAACGTCATTGCTTTTATTCATGGGAAGCTTTAGAAATTAGTTATTACAGGAATAAGAACCTTGGTTTTGGAGTATTTTACTTTGGTTATATTTATTAATAAAACTACAAAAAATATATTGAGATATTTGCTGTTCATTCTGAGTGTAGTTTTATCAAGCATTTTCTGGTTTTTGTACAGTTTAAGCCCAACTCATATAGAGTTTAATTGAAGTGTAAAGTGTGTAACTAGTCTGGAATTTAATACAACTTATGAGTGTATAAAGACAATGCTGAGCATACTTGAAAATATCAACCTTTAAGGTTTTGTTTTTTTTTAAATTAAAACCTAATTCTAGTAAATAAATTCTAATTTTTGGTCATAATCAGTCACGTATCACAAACATTCTCATTGGACATAAAATTTGTAAACTACGTTATCAATAAAATGAGAAACTTGTACTTAAAATAATGGTTGATTTCTACAGAAATGTAATATATTTTCTTTTTAAATACCCATTTAAAGAATTTCACTTACAAGTCATAATAAAAATCTTAATTCACCTGTTCTGCGTGAATAGTAAGGCATTTGAATTTGAAATTAAATTACTCATTTTGTCACTTGGATTATAGTTGTGCCTTGTCTTGCTTCTCTGGCTTTCCTTCTGTGTTTTGCTAACATAAATGCTCCAAAAAGTTGTCAGATTGATAAAACCAGTACATTAAATGTTTGTTAAAGTCACTGATTTCTTAAAATGCCATCCATCCTCTGTGACTAGCATTCACTGGCTTTTCTAAACATCCATTACAAACCTACAACACTACAGTACAAAAATGCCTTCCAGAAGGAAAGTTAGAGAGCATGTAGTGAGGAATGAAATACCACATGCAGGGCTTGAAAACAGCCTCTGATGCTTACTAACCCCAGCTGTCAATTCAGTAGGCTACCAGAAGAATTATTTTGTCATCACATAAAAACAATTCTAAGAAATAGACCTTTACATTTAGTCTGGCAGATAAAAATACTTTATACACATTTTGAAAACAGATGTTAAAATTATATTTGTGATTGCTGTGTGGAGAATACTCTTCCAGTCTTTAGAAATACTTTTATTGGGAAAGTAACTTGGATATTTTTAGTCATGGTTAGACCAAATTTATGTGCCAAGGCTTTTGCCTTTACTGTCTGACTCTTCAGTCGTGTAACCTGTATCCTTTAACCTTCGAAGCTGCTAAATTATAGAATTATTAAATAACTTAAATGTTTGATTTAAAACAAACCATTAAGAATAGTCCCCTGAAAGAAAGAAGCTGGAATGGGGCAGATTGAGGATGAAAAGTAGGTTGGGCAGGAGAGAAATAATCACTGAAGAATAGTGGAAGGTTTTTGGACTACTTGACCAGCCAAAAGCTGCAGAGCACTAATTGCATAGCAGTGGAGCAGGACAGTGTTTTCCCAATGGTCTCACGGGGGTGGGAAAAGGTGAAAGTGGGAAAATGAGAAAGGTGAAAGTATTGCAGAATTTTGCATTACAGATGGTAAAGCCATGTCCTCGTCACCCCAGGACAAGCCAAAATGATGTGGAACCGGTTTTGGGAAAGACTAACTTAAAACATGATATAGAAGTGTTCACAGATTTTGATCTTGAGCTACATGCATTTTCGATGAGCTTTTTCTTGTTTTCCATCTGATCTTGCTGTTAGGAGAAACTGAGTATTTGGGCTTAGCTCTTGCCTGTCTGGGGTTAAACTCTTTTCAGTATGCACTTATTTATATTTTGGGCTTGACTGCATGGAGTTGAATTAAATTGCAGCCTGGCAAAATGGGTTTGATGTTAGCAAATCACTTTCTGTATTAAAAGTGGTGTCTGCCTTAGCAGGCTCATCATATATAGAAATATTCTTTGTTATCACTGTCTGAGACTGGGAAGTTCTCATTTCTGCAAATAAATGCAGTCATTGGCCTCTTCTCTGAACTTTTCTGTGATTGGCATCATAATAACTTCCCTCTGAATTATGCAGCTAGTGCACAGGGATCTGCTTGAAGATGAGGTTTAAATCTTCATTGCCTGTGCAATGATTAAATAAATCAGCTTCTAAATTTAACTGATGTAGTTAAATTACTTCTTGAACTGTGTATAGATTAGTCTCTAATGGCTTGATTTTTTCCATATGTGCTTGTAGTCTATGTAGATTACATTGATTATTTTAAAGTGTAGTTAAGAGCAATGTAAGTATTGATAGGTTTGTTACATAATTTGGTGGGGTGTATGGAAGATCCATGTAATCAAAGATATCTTTAAATTACAGTCTTTGAGAGTTGGAGTCAATGTGTTTGTGCCTACAGTCATCCTGTCAGTCCATGAAAAACAAACTGGTCTCCAGTGACAATGGGTTTTGTTTGGTTTGATGTGATTCTCAACCTCAGGAAGGGTGCCAACAACTGCAGCATTGCCCGCTGGAGCCTCATCACAGAGATGGCAATAGCAGTCCTTTATCTGTTTAGCAGCCAGCTGGTCACAGCTGTAGTTAAGAAGTCTATTCCTCTTGGATTGGGGGATCTCATCAGCTCAATGGGTTTTAAACTAATACTTGCATTTCACGGGAGAAGATTTTATCACTAGTATAGCAGCAACAGCAAGTTGCAGGTTTAGAGCAGGTTCACTTAAGAATCTTGTATCTTTTTTGCTTCTGTTGTTTGTTTAAAGAAAAACAAAAGCATCCTGAGCATTAACATCACAGGATTTAATCCCCTCCCCTTGTTTTCACTTAAACGTGTTTAGGTTCAAAGTCTACTTACTAGTGTTAAGAATGAATATCTAGGAACTCTTTTTGTTCAAGGCAATTTAATGATAGGGAATATGGAAAGTGTTTTGGTCCAGTATGCAAAATATTTTGAAACAAACTCATGGCAGAGTTCACTACTAGCCACTGTGGAACTGGAGGGGTGAAAAAAATCAGTTGTGTTTTTCTTTCTTTAGAAATAGGTGCCCTAATTGATTTCAACCTGCTTTCTTTAAGTTTGCAGGCGGCTGCTGTGATTCTACTTTTACTTGTAAATCAAACATTAACATTTAAAGCTTCCTCATTTTTTTATATACAGTTTGTGTATTTCATGGAATGGGTCAGGCTGGAAGGGACCACAGCAGGACATCTGGTCCGACCTCCCTGCTCAAGCAAGGTCATCCTAGAGCACATGGCACAGGGTTGTGTCCAGATGGTTCTTGGATGTCTCCAGTGAGGGAGACTCCACACCTTCTCTGGGCAGCCTGCTCCAGTGTGTGGCCACTGCACAGTAATGAAATTCTTCCTCATGTTCAGGTGAAACTTCCTGTGCGTCGCTTTCTGACTATTGCCTCATCTTGTTTGGCACCACTGAGAAGAGCCTTCAAGGTAAAACAGGCTGCCCTTAAATTATCTGGTTGCAGCTACAAGGTAGCCTAAGCTATGCATTAAAAAAGTTAAAAATTTGTTATTAATGTCTCCTTGTACTTAAGAAATAGAACACTGAGTCTTTACAGATGGCTGCCTGGTCTGTAACCTGTCAGCATTTTTAGTAAGCTAGGTGCATTTTCCTTATTGTTTGGGGAGAAGTAGCATTTACTTCTGAAGCTTTGTGGAAATAGTTGACATGCTATGGGGTGTGTTGGAAGAGTTTTCATATTCAAATAAGAATCCAGTCTTTGAACAGGATGCTTTACACTGCCAGTGGTAGGGGAGTTTGGAATATCTCTGGGCAGTGGGTAAGAAATGGGGAAAGAGCAACTGCACTGTCTCATTCTTTTAGTTGCTGTACTCTTTCTTCTGAGAGTAAGAAACTGTCTTTTAAATCTGTCTCTGAAAAGTAAACAGTTTCAATAATTAAAAAAAAATAAGAAAAAGTTTCATACCAGATAGTGCTTGTTGGCAAACACTGGATTGGAATACTGCAGGGGTGAAAGGGTAACTGGAAGGATTAATTTATATCTCTCCTGTTACTTACCAATGCCTCCAACTCTTGTTGGACCAGCTGACAGCTTCCAAAGAAACAGTGAGACATGGCATTGCAGAAGTGAGGTGTGGAGAGCAGGTTAGTAGAGCAAAGCAGCTGTAGGACATGTGAAGGGCACAAATCTTGGTTGCTGTGTAGGCAACTGGAGTGGTGAATAAGCACAAAGTAGTGATGCTGGATGTGAAAGAGGAGATAAAGCACTAGCAGTAGGACTCCTATAAAGGAGGAGAAGGTTGGACTGTGGCTGTAAAATGTGGGCAGGACATCTTCTCGTCAGTATAAGACTTGACTGGTTTCAGGTATTTGGCTGTGGAATGCTGATTGATTCAGTTGGGAAGTATGAATGTGATCAGTTCAACATGCAGTCTACCTGTTTACGTTTTATGACTGGTGATTCATGGTAAACAAGTAAAGTGTTCTGTTCTCTATGCATTACAAGATCAATTTGGATTAAATTTACATTTTAGATTGAAAATGTAGAGAGAATGGTTCCTTAATTTTTTTAATGGTTTGTCCTTGATTTTATCTTAGTCTCTTGGAAGAGAAGAAAGGGACCTTCACAATTTACCAGGAGCTATGGGCAACTACTCCTCTTGAGATCTGATGGTACCTTTCCTCAGATAAGTGACTTCTTGTTCCTGAGAAGAGGAAACTAATTTTTGTCTTGAGTTGCTATTCATGCTCCTGTTTCAGAGTATTGTGTATTTATTAAAAAAGTACATATTTAATATTTCATTATTTAAAAATAAATTTGGTCTTAAATATTTGAGTATATGCTGCATGTTTCATTTTGTAAGCTAATCACAGAAATCAATGTATACCAGGTTAGCATTCACTAAAAGCATATTTTTCAGAAAGAGATGGAAAGGGTACAGACATAAACTATTTATGTAGCTAAAAAGATAAGCAGAATTTGTAATGCACACATGGGATATAGTTTTTTTTCTGTTTAGTAAATTTTTGTTGACCTACTTAGAGTTTGCTGGGATGCCTACCTGCTTTTGGGAAATGTGTCAGCAGGAAGTTCCCGAAAACTGCAGGAGTTCTGAGCTCTTTAGTGTTATTGGTTTGTGTTTCTACCAATAAGATGGACTGGAACTAGAAAGAATGACACTAGAGGAGCAGCTGAGGGTACTGTGTGTAATCCTGGGGAAGAGGGTACCTTACTGCTTTCTACAACTGCCTTGTGAGGGGAGTTGGAAAGGGCACCTGATCCAGCACATGTCAGGTGCTCAGTGACAAGATGCAAGGGAATGACATCAAGCTGCATTAGGGAAGTTTAGATTAGATGTTAGGGAAAAACGGATCACTGAGAGTTGTGGTCAAGCACTGGAACAGTCTCTGCAGGAAAGGGGTTGTGACCCCAAACCTGTCAGAATTCAAGGAGCATTTGCACAGCACTCTTAAAGACCTGGATTAACTTTTGGGTTGCCTTGTGTGGTCAGGAGCTGGACTGGACTATCCTCACAGGCCCTTTCCAACTCAGCATATTCTATGACTGAAGTAAAATTCTTATAATATGACAGTATTGGTGCCGTTTCTTGTAGGAAGCAGTTGCTAGTCTTTCAGGTCTTATCTAGTCACTTGTACTTAGCTTGCTGTTCACCTACATAACTAAACACTGTAACTGAGTGTGAAATGGGAGTTCAGCTTGAATTGCTTTGTTTTTTTGTTTGTTTTTTTTTTATTTCATCCTGAAGCAGATCGAGTGCTTTCACTAGCACTTCCATGCGCTCAGATATAAGGGTAGTAATTCCATAAACTGCTTTGACTTCTTTCCCTTGGATTAGATTTTTGCTGGCTTCCAATCTGATTCCAGCATGAGAAGCAGCTCAGCCAGGAGCAGCAGCTATAATAGCAGAAATGTTGAAACAGGAATGGGAGAAGGAATCCATTTAATTAAATCAAGGAGCTGTTGGCTTACAGCTGTTGTGAAAAGCACAACTTTAAATGGAGCTGATCTTAAGGCAATGACTGGGTTTTGCTTCTGAGAAAGAAACATAACTCTTGCTGTGGTTGAAACATTTGTTGCTAAGTATTGATGTGATCTAGATCCAATTTCTGATGCTTCTACAGGCCTTGATGATGCTGACCAGCACACAAGTTGCTCTTGTGCTTCTCAGCAATGTAATTGAGATGCTGCTTCTTGCCTTTCTCACATTTGGAGAGTAAATTTAATGTCAGGATGTGCAGGTATTGGGTAACCTTACTGTAATGGTCTTGGTGATGCTCCTTGGCAGTTGCAGCCTTGCTAGGTTTAGGCAGTCTGTTTCTCTTTCAGTGGGTTTTAGTTGGCTCTGTTGCCAGGATGTTGCTGCGTCTTTAACTGCCAGTTAGTAAGGAACACAAGATCTTTCCCAAAGGTTTCCAAAGGATTGGGCGGCCAAGTGCATTATAGGGAGTGAGAGGATCAAGAAAGCTGACTCCTGTACATATTTTTTTTTTTTTATTCCTTCCTTATCCATGGAACCTTCATTTGTAAGTATTGGAGAGAAGCATAATTAAAAAATACTGAAACATATTTTCCGCCTTAAGACGATTCTTTTTCTTTTTAACCTGTATTTGCCTCTCTTCCATCTTGTCCTGACAAGATTAAAACAAAATAAAACTGCTCTTTTTCAGCCTTTATATAGCAAATTAAAGCATGCTGAAACAACATTGTAGGATATATTGTGCTGTAGGTTTGGTTTGGATACAGGATTATATTTATGATGCAGATTCTCCAGCTGTGAAGTATCTGAACTCTTTCAGATGAGTACTCAAACATTGTCTGTTGGGGTGTATGTGGCAGTGTCAGCATCTGATGGTCCATAGACTGGGAGAGCACTAGTTGGAATACATATTTCTGTTTCCCTACAAAAAAGTGTATGCAAGATGGACTCAGAATCATCACCAGCACCTGTTCTGCTCTGAAGGTGCTTATGTTCCTGTTCTACTTGCTAATGCAGTCTCTGAAGTCTTTGAACATCCCTAGAAGCTCACAGGTGAAAAAACTGATAGCTCATGCTGTTCTTTATTGTGGACTCCATGTATTTTAATGGTTTGTGCTTTTATTATTCTGTGTAAGACCATTTTTCTCTCAGCTCACACTTAGCATTCACCCACACTTGGCATTGACTTAAAGAGAATTACAGACATAGCTATAAATCAGTGTGATGCTTTCAAATAGTTGCTGTTAAGTTCTGAAATTTCATAGTCCCTTATAAAGCTAAGTTTACATTTTCAAGACATATTTATGCATATATGTCTTGAAGAAAGACAGACAAAAGGTTGCGCAAGGGGTATTTTAATGCACTGATTTGGAATACAGGAATAAAGCAGATTTTAAAAATTTAGTGTTATCACTGATAATCTCTGCATCCCCAGTAATATTAGCTGTGATTTGATGATTTTTAGCTAGGAGAAGAAGTTGCTTAAGCCTCCTCTTAGTGATTATTTGTACATGGTAAGAATGCTTTTTTTCCTTGAAGCTGGTTTCTGGAGCACTTCTATCCTTCCAGCTCCATGGAGATGTGTTGATACAATGCCAGATTTCATGGAACACAAGTTTCTTTCCAGCCTTCAAGAGCTGAAAGGGGATTTTTACAGAAGACTAACTGCTGAATTCTGTCTGAGACTCACTATGGTTTTATAGTAGCTTATTTGTCTCACAATGGGAGTTACTGTATGTGTAATGAGGAAATCTTTAATGCTGAAAATGAGGTTTTGTATGCCAGTGTTCCTTTATCAAAGTAAACTACATATTACTTGTAGTACTGCCTGACACTGATTTTAGCTTTAACCTGCCCCCAAGAAAACTCCCAACAAAAAAAAACCTCAAACCCCTCCCCAAAAATCAAAAAACAACCAAAGAAACCCACAAAATTCCAACCCAAAATGCTACTAAAAACCCCTCCCCAAAAATCAAAAAACAACCAAAGAAACCCACAAAATTCCAACCCAAAATGCTACTAAAACCTCAAAACAGCAGAAAATAGAAAAATCTGAGGCCAACATGATATGTTGAATTATTAAGAAGGTAATGGTGGGCAGAACCTTGACTTCTGAATTTGTGATCCTAGCAAGAGAGAGGATTTGTCAGGAAAGAGCCAGACACACCAAGAGAAGATGTGATATTTTGTATCAGGGGAGATGTATCTGCTTACAATCTCAGTGCGCCTTACATATCAATAACAAATATACAGAGTGTGTTTAGATCTCCTTTTTTTTACTGCAGTTTCATTTCTCTTAGTATTCTGCTCCTGGTGAGAGGTACAAATGGATATCTGCCAATGTAAATTAGTTTTGAAAAAATGTTTTTTCAATATTGGTAAAGGCAGGAAAAGGAGCATGATCTGTCTTGATTTTTGCTGGACCCCGTTTTACTGGCTTCTGATTCAGCTGTTGGGGTACAGGGAGCTCCTGTACTTTTGATAACTGGCTGTTCTGCTGTCATCTGGAACTTGTTACTATTTCATTTTGTGAACTGGAAAATTACACATTGCCTATTTCTCATGCATCAAACAGGAATGGTTTCTGTGATTAACTTGAAGATACTAGCTGTGTGGAAGAGAGTGAGAAAGATTACCTGGAAGTGGGAAATAGCATCTTTAGTTCTCAGGTTACTGTGCACAGGCAGATAACATGTAGGAAAGATATAAAATACATCCCCACCCTGGGAAAGTCTCTGACCAGGGCTCAGCCTTCCTTAGGCACCAGAGTGAAATAATCACAACACAAGAACTGTAGTAACAGGGGTCCTTGATAACGCTGCTTGTGCTTTGTGGCAATTTTTTAGTGGTGGTGATTTGGTTTCTCTGTGGTTTTGATTGTTTGGGTTTTTTTAATTTTATTTTTACGACTGTGTTGAGTGTTGCTTTCTGTCACTCATAGCATCTTTCTTGACTTATTCACCAGCCCCTGATCACATGGCACTTTGTGATAATGCTGTAGTACGGTAGCTACCAGAAGATGGACTTGATGGGAACAGATGGCACACTTGGCTCAGGATAAAAATAGTTAGGAATTTTCAATTCACTTAGACTCAGCTGTTGGATCCAGACACAAAATATTTAGTTCCGTTTTCCCATGAAAGCACCCAAAATAAATCTGGTTTCCCCCCCACACAGACTAGTTGCCTTTTCCAGGTTTCTGATATATAGGTAAAGTCAAGTGTTGGTAGGAGTGTCAAAATCAGAAAAATTTGTAGTGTGGGTGTAAAGCTTCACCTTGAGGAACTCCAGGGATGTTGATTTATTTTGTAATCATTTAAATCTTCATGGGCTGTCTGTGTGTTTCCTGACACATACCAGGAAATTTCTGCTGCTGTTGTGTGGCTTTTCAGATGGATATTGAAGTTGCTTTGACTGCAAAGTATTTTAAGGATTGTGATATATAGAGTGGTAGCCTGAAAAAGCATCATTGCAGGTGTTTCCCAGTGGTAAAGTCTTTCCTGCCTGGTGAGAGCTGGAAGGGGGAGGAGGTTTGTTGAGAGTAGAGGTGGAGAATGTATCATGGCAATTCAACATTAATCTTAAGTGCTTTTTCTTTTGCTGTTTGACCTACATTATTGGTCTCTTCCATTGTCTCTGTGTGCCATATATATAATAAATGTGTATAAGTTGCGTGTGTATATATAAAACATAAATGTACACGAAGTGTACTTGTGTGTATATGCATATATGACATCCAGAGGGTTTCTTTTACGGGAAAGAACTGTAAGAAAGCTTGGCACTTCCCTGTGACATGTGAAATTTTAGATTAACTGAATTATGTGAAAATGTAACACTTCATGTGACATTTTGGACCAACTGCTGGGGGTAAAAGAGTTTATGAACAGATATCTGCCCCCCCTCCCCCACAAAAGTCCTTTTTTAAAAGGCTTTTTGTGGTGAATGTTAGGTATGGGAAATGGGGAACACTGTGTATTGCCATAAAATGGATATTATTTGACAAAAAATTGAATCCTTGATCCCTTTTTTTACTTTCCCTTCCGATGTAAGGCTAATTGGAGTTCTGAGAAACAAATTACTGAATTTGCTTTTGGTTTAGCTTGAGGTCACTGGAGGATCTGAATGGCATGCTGTCCCTGCAGGGGGACTCCTGAGGCCTCACCAGGTGGCCTTTATCACATGGACTGTGACCCAGACAGTTATTTCGAGCACTTTAAATCCAGTAAGGCTCTGTTAAATGAGATCAATGTAAGTCAGCAAGCCTAGCTGCAACTTAGGTTTTCTTTATATAATCAAGGCATTTGCTTCTGATAACCCTTGCTGTTTGTGAAGGAGGAGGGCTGGGACAAATGTACTTTAAATGGTCTGCAGGAGTTATTTGTACATTATTGTAGTCTAGAATGCTAAGAAAAGGCTTGTTTACAGTTGCAGACTTTTAATATTCTATTACAAGTTGTTCCAGCATCAAATTGTCTGAAGCAGTGTAATGAAATTATATGATAATGGTTCTTGTCACAGAATTTTGTCATTTCTGTAGTGCAGATAGAAGGCGTCTGTATATAACTCTAAACTCTTCAAAGAATGTGCATCAGCTAACTAAAACAGGCTTAAAGTAAGCACTTCAATAATGCCATCATTCAAGAGACAATTGAAAGAATCATACTTACAGTTTCTTTTCTTCCAGAAAGAAACTACTTACAGTAGTTTCTCACTAGTGTATCGTAAATTGGGACATGGAAAGCCACTCTGTGTTATTATTTTAATTGTCAGCTAGAGGAGTATGTAATGATGCTCCTTGGACTGCAATAGGTGGGTAGGGAACAAAGAAATTCCCTTTAGGTGGGAAATAGTGTGTTATGGTTGTTAATTTAGCACCAGTGTTTATTAAATAGCAATTCTCTTGGTGTAGTCATATTTTTTTTTTAAATTGTTATTTGTTGCTTTGCGGTATTACTATGCTGGAAAAATTAACAGGTACTAAACTGGTGGGAATCACTAGTGTTGCAGTACACAGTAAGTTACTTGAGACATGATTTAATTTTAAGGTTTAAATTCATCTTAGCCAGTCGGTGAGGAATAGTTCTGGGTTTTGAGATAGTGGCCTGTAGACATTTTTTCAACTGTCTGGGCTGCTGAGTTTTGCTGTGGAAAGTGAGAACTGTGTGGCTCTGCCTGCATAACAAACTGCTCACATCTGATTAAGATCCAAGCCTGTTTCCAGATGACATCTGGAAACATTTCGACCTACTAGTGGAGGGCTGTTCCTGACCTAATTAGCTTGGTGTTTTAACTAGCTCTCTGCTGCTTTGTGATTTTGTTCCTTTTGACTTCATCTGGTTTAAACTTCTCACTGAATGTTACCATGTAGGGTACTAAAGGTCAAAACCAAATTAGATTTTACAATCTGCTGCTCTTCCAGTCAGTGTTTCAGTACTTCTAAATTTTCATACATGTAATCATTGGGTATTCCAAGTAGAAAGAGCTGAATAATTCAGCAGCCGTATGGCTCGCACATGTCAAGATGATACAAAAGGGGGGGGGATGATCAATCTAATTCTTTCCTGTGCTGTAGGACAAAGCACTGCTTCCTCCTCTTTCTGTTCTGAGTTTCTCCTTGTTCTGGCTGGGTGCTTGTTTTCAAAAAAGAGGTGGTATTTTTAAAGGGTAGATATCACTTGAGGGGTAGATAGTGTAGTAAGGTATTTATATTTTAATTTATTTCAACTGTGCTTAAAAAAAAAAAAAAAAGGCTACCACTATTTATTTATATGCAAAAGCAAAGCATTTTTTAGCTGCTGTGCCAAACTGGACAAAGGAAATTTAAACAAGCTCCAATAAATGTGTAGTGTGCATCTTTGCTGTAAAGGTAAATAATAAAACCGAAGGGAAACAAATGGTGACTCAGTTCAATTCTATTTGCTTAAATAGGAGAAGGGATGATAATAAATTCTTAGGATATGATACAGAAAGGTCATATGAAAGAAAACCGTGTTTTCAGTGCAGTGTAAGTACTTTGTGATTGAAACAAGTCCATTCTTAAGATAGCAAAAAACAAAACAAATGCTCTTATGTGATTTGAAAAGACATTTTTTCCTTTGTCATAGGCATGCATAACATTTACACTGTATTTGGTGTCAGTCTAGCAGTATTAGGTTGAAATAGTAAAATTGATAGTGACAGTAAGGTTTTTATTGTTTTTTTTAAATGTATGAATGCAGTGGAACAGATGTTCAGAACAGCATGGAATATTCCTTGTTCCCCATCCCACCATCCCTTTCACACCGAGCCATCTGGAAGGGACTAGGAGCAGGATGAGCAGCCATCACGCTAAGAACAAGATTAACGTGTCGGCATCTTTTGTTGATACTTTAAACTGGTCACTGTTTGTTCAGCGGAAAGAAATAATGTGAGGTCTCATGACTGATTCCCTGTGTGCTAAGATGATTCACGTGGCTACAGAAAGAAGGCAGAAGAGAAAATGTGATTTATATAGAACAATTAATAAATTTAATGGTAGTCAGGCAGGACTTAGACCCATACAGGCAGAGACCAACTTTTTCCCCATTCAGCTGTATTGATGTGACAGGCCTTCTTTTACCATTAAGCACAGTGTCAGGTAATAGCATTCTGTTAAAGCAGATTCAGATTTACTTATTTGTGAAAAAACTTCTGTACATGTTTTCCAGGGTTTTTCAGTTCATGCTTTTCATGAACTTTTATTTTGTTACCCTAAATTTTTCTTTTTTACAGCAACAAGTATACCATGTATGGATGTCTTTCAGTTTACTCAGATTTCTTTAGTACCCTTTACCTTACATGTTTTGAGATAAATTGTAATGAGTGTTTTGGCTTAACGAACAAAATTTTGGTTAGAGAAAGGACAGCTTGTAGTCTAGAAGCGAGAGACTCTAGTCATGTGTGAAGGTGCCCTGGATAATCTGTATTCTGATACAGAATGAGTAGAAAGGGGTGGGTGGATCTGATGCTGGCAGAGTGATTGGATTCAGTACAGCAAGCTATTGTATTGTGCACTCTGTGAACTTCTTTTAGATTTCAGGTAAGCAAATCTGTTTCTGAATAGATATCTGAGTAACACCGGGTGTCAAGGAAGACTAAAATGTGTTAGTGAAGGAGAAGTTTGATTTCAAAACTTAACACACAAGTTCAGTGGTACCACAGTGGATTTCTTGCATTGCTTTCTGTTTCTTTCAATTAAGAGAATTTTAAGGACTGTAAATCTGAAATCCAGTTCAGGAAGGTTATTAGAAAATGAGATGCTCAAGGTCTGAAACTACTGCTGCAGAGCCATAAGTGTTCTAAGGGAGACGGTAATCAGAAGAAAGTGACACAATCCAAGATAGTAGCTTTCAAATCTGTTTTCAGAGTAAAGATGAGCATGAGAAAAATAAGAGAGGGTAAAACTGGGTAAGGGATATACATAGATGCTCTGGGGTAAGCTTATTCTGTGAAGAAATGGGGTGATGGAATTAAATAAATATTAGTGTTTAAAAAAAAGTGTATTTCAACATAAAAATATACTGTGTATATGCTTTTCCTATATTTTTATAAAAATGATCAGGCATGTTTAAAAAGTATAAAGATTTAAGTGACAGGATTAAAAAAAAAAAAGAAATCCAATGTAATTTACTGGCAAAGATTTTTTGCATATTGGGCAGTGGGAAAAAATGCTGTGAGTGTAAATGGCAGAGTCCATTAATTTGAACAGTCAGAACTTAATACAGGAAATGCATTCTATATTCCATAGGTATGTTGCAGTTGGGCTTGAAAAGTTGCGTACTTGGAAATTGAGATAAGCCAGTGTTGACCTTCACTTAAGTGGCTTCATTAGCAGAGAGTGAGAAATACCTTTATTTCTTCCTTGAACAATGATAAAACCATTTAATTGGGTGACACAATTGTTGGTGATCCCTTATTTTCGAGCAGGAGATGAAACTTCATAATTTGTCTGTACTTCCTGATGATGAGCTTTTTATTTCCTTAGAAACTGCTGTGAAAAGCATTGTGAATGGGGAAAATTATTCTTGGGACTGTGGCTTTGAAATGTTATAGTTCTATTGAGAGGAAAAAGTTAATGCAATAACTTTGAAGTGGTCCCCCACTCTTCTTTTTTTCACCTGGGGACTCTTACTGGCAGTGAACTCTAGGCACAAGTATTTAAGCAGAAATTGATGAGACCTTTGATACCATCAAAGAATTGCAAAAGCCCAAAGATTGTCTTGAGCTACAGTGGGCAGGTAATGCAAACATGGGGTTGTAGAACAAAGGGGAAAAGACCCCAAAATACTCACCTGGAAGCTGTAGAGAAAATAAGTCAATTTCTGGATTCATAGTTGTTGATCATATTTTAAATTAATATTTTAGAATTTAATTAATATTCAAAAAATATTTTATGTCACAGTCTGTAATGTCAAGGAAAGAATAGCTATTTAATTTTAGGTTGAATCATCCTCAGGACCTCTTCTTCATGCATGTTTATAGTTAATCTGAAATACTGAGAACTAGATTTAAAATACCTGTAAATGTTCACTACTGTGAAGATCTGTTCACTTTTTTCTCTCCCAACTTTTTAATTAGTGGAAATTCCTGAATTAATGTATTCACCTTTCAATGGTTCTGCAAACTTCTGTGTTCCAGGCCCACTGTATTAACAGAGGTAGGTATTGTTCTGCTTCTTACATGTTTTTTTTGAGATATGAAGGAATTGCCTAGGAAAATACACATCCACAAAATTTTAGATTGCAGATAAGCAAAACTAATTACCATCCCTTCTCCTGTTGTCCTTTCTCTTTTCATTGCTTAATGTCTTGATTTCCTTCATAATATCACTGGACCATAAAATCTGCCCTGAAGATCTCAGCACAGACAAAAACTCTGCCGAATAAGGAAAAGAAAATAACCGTCCAAGTTGGTGAACCTTCAGAAACAGCTCATTGCAACAGACATTAAAGAGCTCTGTTAAAGAAACAAAATAGCTTTAGGAATTTCTGTGCCCTTTTCATCATTGCTAATACTTAGATTGGTATGATGCGAGAGGAAGATTGGAAGTGGTGGTCTGATACTGAGGGGAAAAAAACCTGCTTTCATTCCAGCCTCGAGTGTCATTCCTTTCACGCAGACTTGATAATCAGGAGGAAGATCTGTGAAAATGATGGTGACAGAATTGGCTATATATTAAATTGTTGTGAGGAGGGTACTTTCTAGGTGTTTCACTTTACATGTGTTATTGAAAGATATGGTTTGTTGTGGATAAGAAATATTCTTGATTTTTAGTTGTCCTTAGGAAATAGAATTCTATTAGACTTTGTGCATATTTGTATCAAAAGTCTGCCCTTGCATCACTGAACTCCTATCAAAATCAGGAGAGTTGCATTAAAAATTATGTAGAACGTGAAAAAAAACCTGTATATTAACTGAAAAGTACAATGCCTCTTAGATTGGGCTAGCTCTAATAGAAGTAAAGTACTTGGTACTTCAAGCATGATTGTGGTTTAGTAAAACAATATCTTGTTTTGATACTTATTATATAGTAATGTGGCTGAGAGAGGAATTGCATACTTGATAGAACTTGAATAACTAGAAGAGATTATTAAAAGTGTTTGGACGCCTTTTGATAAAAAATAATTCTGGGGTATTAGAGAGCACTGTGAGACAATAACTGATGGCTAAATATTCTATATTGTTTTGCAGTATACAAAAATGTGGATTCAGATTCTTGTTAGAATTAAGCCAGTTAAAAAAAAAAAAAAGAAAAAACCACTAAATTTTTAGAAGTACAGATGAATGACATTAGATACATCTTGAATTCGATCATTTCCAGAATATATGCCAGTTAGGGTTTATTTGTTTTTAGCTTGTCATTACTGATCAGGCAGTAAATGACATTCAGAGATGACTACTAGGACAGGTTCACAAACATCAGGTTCTCAGTCATTTAGGATAAGGAAAAACCAGGAAGGAGCATGCATTAAAGGAATATTTAGCACATGCATGAATCTTGAAGGTGTGTGATAGCAGACTATCTAGGATTGCAAACTTGAACAGGAAAATGGGTGGTATTACCAAACTGGGTGCCATTCAAAGATAGAAATGGTGTGTTGAATTCACTGTTAGGACATTAGATATAGGAAAACTTAACTGTCTTTCAAGGTTTTAAATGTTGAAATGCCTTAGACATGGAAACTCTGATCAGGAGGTAGTGTAACTTGATTGTGTGGCTTGATGTGAGCAGACCAGTGATATTTCTCTGCTTCTGATGAGGTGAAATGCAGTTCTAGATTCAGACACTGAAATTTAGGTGAGTGCCTATCAGAGCTTATACATGAGGTATTTGAGCTCGCCATGTCATTCTTGTATCTGTCAAGAGATGCAGGGATTTGGTTACTCTCTGGGCTTCTGCTGGGCTCATATATATGTAGTAATACAAATTTTGGTGCTTAATACTGAATGGAATACCATCTGGTACATTACTCATGGCAAGCTGTGTATTCAGTCTGTCTCGTTTTTCTTCTCCATAGAAGGAGAATTATGGTATGCTCTGTTTTTATAGAGATCTGTGAGATTCATCAATGGAAAGCTGTAAAGCTCTCTGAAAAGAGTAGACTATATTCAGGGAGAATTTCAAATTGATGTATAGTAAGCTCTTTTTCATGGTAAGATGTTCAGCTTTGTGATATTTTACTAGAGAATATAAGAAGAAATCTCTGAAGAGCTTAAAAAAGGGATTGAACAGTGTCTTTGAGAAAATGTAATAAGTAAACATTCACAAGTAGAGAGGCTGTTCAATGAATTGGAATTTGTTTTGTGGTATTAGTGAATGTGTAAAGAACTTAAAATTAAGAACCATGAAATTTAAGTACATATTTTTAGCACTCGTGTAAATTGCAGTGCCATTTTGGGGATGTGAAAGGACAAAAGGCAGGTTTGGGGAACAGCTGGTACTTTGAGTTTTTGCCAGTAGCTCAAATATTTGAGAAACCCAGCTTGTCTCTTGTAATAGCTGTGCTCTGCTGTTGTTTGGAAAGATTGCACATGGTGTTTGTCATATTTCAAGTTTGTTACTGTACATCTGCTCTTACATGATTTTTTAAGAATCTGACTTGCCAAGGCGGTGTCAGACTTCTTGTATGCAGTCTAGCAGCTGCTGTCCAGGGGAAGGCGAGCTGACCTGGAGCGGTACTTCGGTGGCTGCGGGGGAAGCATGCAAAGAAAAGCAAAAGTGCTTTAAGTTTTTCTGTACCACACTTGCCTCTACAGCAATGACTGCTGGGATAAGTGCCTTCTAATTTTAAGACAAAAACCGAGTTGTTATGAAGTTGTTATGCAAGTTTTATGGGAGGAGGAGAGAGAAAGAAGAGAAAGGGAGGTGAGAATACTGAGGAAGTGTGCAAAATCTGAATGTTAATGGGTTGATCTAAGCTAATTCAAGCTTTTGATGTGCTGTGCTTTCAGAATGTGTGTGGAAATCGAGTTGCTGCTGCCTGGAGGGTTTGGAGAGCAGTGTCCGTTTGTACTGTGCAGTCAGAGTTCAGTCCAGTGAGATGTCGAATCTGATCCATGTCCAGTGAGGCACACATGAATTTAGTGAGATGTGAAGCAACATCTCACCCTCTTGGTTTTTCTTCTCTTCCCTTTTGATTCCTCTGATTTTCCTGGTCGGAAATGTCTCATACATTTCCACTTGAGCCAGTTGTATATTTGCAGTATAGCATCTTGCTAGATTCTTTTCTCTTGTGTTAGATGCAGCTGGCGGTTTAAAGGCAACTTCAGGCATAGGTGGCCTCACAGTGGAGATGAGCCCCTTTATCTAAATTATAAGTCTTTGGTTTCATTGTGCACTTAGCTGGGGTAAAATGAGTAAAAAAATTACAATTATAGGATTGGGACCAATCTACTGCACTGACATAATTTTTAAAAATAGTAACTTATATGCATTAGATTTTTCAATTAGTTGTGGATGGAAGGTGTTCTGTTTTGGGCTGGGGTAGAGTTATTTCCTTTTCACAGGGGCTGGTAGGGAGCTGTGTTTTGGATTTGTGCTCAACTCAGGGTTGATAAATTAGAGATGTTATTGCTGAGCAGGGCTTATACAGAGCCATGGCCTTATCAAGGAGAGTACTGGGGATGCTTGGGCGATTTGGGAGGAGGGACAGGCAACCCACAATGATCAGGGGAATATTCCAGACCATGTGACATCATGCTCAGTGTATAAAATGAGGAGAAGAAGGAGGAAGAAGTATGGGGAGTGATGTTTGGAGTGATGGTGCAATACTTTGACTTCCCAAGCCACCGTTATGTGTGATGGAGCCCTGCTCTTCTGGAGATGGCTGAACACCTGCCTGCCCGTGGGGATCAGTGAAGTAATTCCTCGGTGTGCTTTTCTTGTGTGCGCAGCTTTTGCTTTCCCTATTAAACTGTCTTTATCTCAAGCCATGAGTTTTCTATCTTTTTCTCTTTTGATTTTCTCCCTGATCCAGATGGTGGTGGACGGAGAGTGCAACTGTGTGGGGCTTGGCTGTTGGCTTGGGTTAAAACCACAGCGGAAGGGAAGGGAGGTTATTAAACCTCTGTATTGCAAAATTGAATATGATTTCTAAATGCCAGTATATTTAATATAGTGACATCACAGTGAATATCTTGTCTAGAGAGAAACTGGGACTGAGTGTGACTCAAGACAGGTGGGAGATGAATGTGGAAGGCAGTGGAATTGCCATTGCAAATTCTTGTTTTCTGTTCCTGGTAACACACTCCCATTAGTGTGATTGTGGCTTGTGAAGACCCTGTAATTCAGAAGCCTGTTCTGTCTTGATTTCTTGTCTAACTTCTTGCTACATAGATTTTGAAATTAATTTAGCCTCACTTTTCATGTGTTTTCTTTAAAAAGGATTAAGTTCATCTGAGTTGAGTGTGATAAAAAAAAAAGGTGGTCATGCTTTAGTAGTAAGGACACAAGCTTTTTACTTAGTAATTGGTTAATATCTGAATTGGTCTGTGAGTGTTTAATTCAGTTAGGTAAAGGTTTTAAGCTAGAAGAAACTTACTGCAATTGCAGAGGTCTTTTTTTTCTTTTCCTCTGATCAGGAGCAGGTAGTGGATTGCTTAATTTGTTGCATATATTTACTCATTGGTGTTCAGCTTATCTTTTGGAATTAAACTTCAAACTGAAATGAGGTTGCTACATAATAATTTAAATCATGCATTGAAATATGAAAGTTGTTTATTTTCCCCTACCCTCAGCCCTGGTGTGTGCTTTAGCCTGCTCCTTAGAGAAATGGGATTTCTCGTGTTGGTCTATCACTCCCCTGGTAGCTCTTGAACACACTGGACCATTTCATCGGGAAGTGACAAGAAAATGAAAAGCTCAAACTGCAGTTGTATATTTTCTTCAAATTAGCTTTTACAGGCAAGAGAGAACATTATGTGGAGAAGGGACTTAAATAAGAGCTCCTGGTGGAAGGCATTGTGATTGTACTCAGTGTGGTAGGTGTTTCAAGAGGTAGCAGACAATTAGCTGGGCGGTGCGCAGCCAGCTTCCAACTGGGCCCAGTGTGTTGTGTGGGCTAGTGAGGATGCTGGGTGAACTGCAGAAGGTGAGGGCAGGGGGCAGCTCTGAGAATGCTAGACAGAAGGTCATGGTTAAAACAGGCATTACTTTGGTGGCCTTGTCATAAAAAAAAATTAATTTAGTACTCATTTGTGCTCCTTTTAATTTATTTCTTCCAAATTATGTTTATATGAAATGCATTTTCACTGTAACATTTATATTACAGTGAAAGAATTCCTCATGACTTCTCTTCTGGAGCTCCAGTGCAGTAGCCTGTTTGCAGAGTGTTGGTGCTAGATGTTGCTCTTCAGTAATAGTCAACTTCCAGTTTTGGCTTACTTTTGATCAAGTTCAGAAAAGTGTCTGCAATGGATATGAAGTAATATTTTCAAATGTATGTGTTTGTAGAGGAATGCAAAAACATAGAACACAAACAGGAAGGTTTATCGAATACAGAAATTGGTCCTCTTGTTACATCTGATGTGTTGTGTAAAATTTAGCAAACTCAGCTAACCTTAAATTCTGACATATTCAAATTGTCTCATATGAAGAAAGACATGCCATATAATTCAAGACTACTTCTTAGAAGTCATGAGCTTATTCCTTCCTGACCTGTTATGAAATAGTCTCATGGTTAAATAGTTTGCTTTTTGTTCATTCAGGTTGTTAAGCTTTTAGAAATGTTCTTGAGAATAAAATATTTTAAATCTTCAGGCGGAAGTCATTACAAAAGTTACTGTGCAACATTTGAAAGGCAAAAGGATTTTTTAATTTACTAATGTGATTTTAATTAGAGAAATTGAAAGTCTGCTTTAACTGCTTTAGTACAGTAAAAAAGAAATTTTCAGCTAAGTCTTTCCCAGATGAACTATGTCCTTGTTAATAATGTAACTTCTTGTTCCAGAAAATTTCCATGCCACATGGTTTTAAACAGAATATTATTCATGAGTAGTACATGGACACTGAATTGTTTTTGTTAAAAATTTAATCAAGTTGACTATTGTGTTAATGTTGTCTTATAGAAAAGTGCTTTAGATGTTTTTGTTTTATATTGGTTCCCTTTTGGGAGAATTCTATCTCACTTGGGCATCCTTGCTCTCAAAGCTGCTCTCTGCAGGACAGGGTTTTCTGTGCCATTGTGCCCTTTCGTGATGCTTTGAGATCTCTTGTTGTATTTGTTTTCCCCATCTGTCATGGTTTAGGAATGGTACTCCACAATTAATTCTCCTCCACGAGACTTTCCAAATCCATGCTGTCACTTGCTCGCTCCCCTTCTCCCCCTTTTCTGCCCCCCACCCCTCTGGGTGGCCAGAGAGGAGAACTGGGTGCACAAAAGGTAAAGATCACAGCTTGAGATAAGAAAACAAACAGCAGCAGCAACAATATTAATAAGAAAAATAACTAAAGAGAGAAGGATTCACATGCAAAAATGCTCATTGCAGAGTCTGACTTGTCTGAAGACAGGTTGTTCCTGACCGTAGAGGAATGCACTGCTTCTTGGAAATGAAAGAGGAATCCCTTTTCCCTGCCCCTGGTAATGATATGAGATGGTATCAAATAACACAATGTCTTGGGCCCTCCCCTTGGTCTGGGCTGGAACCAAGACACTATCCTCATTTATTTCATTTTTCCAAGAAAACCACTTCTGACACCATTGGTTTTCTCAGATAAATGTCTTCCTGCTTCTGGCATGTTCCCAAAAGCTGTTCAGTGCACGCCCATACCCCATTCAGAATGCTATACTCCTGTGGAAAACCATCTTCCTCATGCAGCCTAATTCTGAGATGCACTTGCCCTTACACATCAGATAAATTTATCATTTTTACTGAAAACTGTCAGAGCTGGAGTAGGTCAGTGTCTGACATCATCAGGGGCTGTAGTGCTTGGTCAGTCTGTTGGTGGCCAGCTTGCCAAGGCAGGATGCCAGCCTGCTCCAGACAGCGACCTTTCCTGCCGCTCCTGTGGGGACTGCCAGTTTTTTATAAATGCAAATGTGCACTGAAGACCAGTGATTCTGGAACTGCAGCACAGGTCTGTGCATACAGTAAATCTTACACCAAATCTAAGGCAAAAAGCCTACATTACTTATATAGTCTGTGTTCTCTGCTGCTCTGCAGTGCTCTTGTTGTATTCTGGCATGAATGCACAACTCCAGTGCCCCAGTAGGAATTGTACAGTATCTTACACTGGGAAGGCTGAAGCAAGGCTTTAAAAGAAGAAAGGTGAAGTATTTTTTGGAGGAAAAAAAGCCTGAATATCTACTACACTGACTCAGAGCTCTTAATTTCATTTCTGTAAATGTCATACGTATTTGTTTGTAAATTCCAGATTGTGAGCCATGCCTTTGGTGAAAAGGAACATTGAACCACGGCATCTCTGCCGAGGAGCTCTGCCAGAGGGAATTACAAGTGAACTGGAATGTGTAACGAATAGCACCCTTGCTGCTATCATACGCCAGCTAAGCAGCTTAAGTAAGTATCTGTAACTTCCTGCAAGTATTTGATTCATGCTGAAGAACTGAAGAGATGAAAAGCTTTAAGATGGATTGTTTCAAATAGGAAAAGTATGGTATGGGATGTTACCACTTACGTATTGTAATAATATGCTATTTAATTGCCTTTGTGCTCTTCCGTATTTTGAAGTTTATTAAAAACCCAACCCACCCCCAAACCCCACTCCAAAAACAAATTAACAAAAAAACAAGCAGAAAAAACCCACCACCACCAAGAAAAGCCCCAACCAAAAAACTGGATCATAGAAAACCAAATATTTTTTCTAAGGTGAGAGAAATTAGTGCAAGGAACAAGACCAACACTTGAGTTCCTGCCTTTCAGTTCTACAGGATTGAGCCAGCAAACTCTTCTGCCTCTTGGCATTGAATGACACATTTGACTGAAATTTTAGTTTTTCGTACTGTGCTAGTATTTCTGAAGCCTTCTCTTTTATATAGATATATATATGCTCAATTTATATGAATGAAATTAAGCAGACTGAAAGGATATTTGCTGAGCAAGCCTGCAGGCTGCTGTTGAGGCAGGCTAACATCATCTCTGTACAGAACAGTCTACACACCACACCTGTCAGGTGACACCACCACCAGCAATTCTAGAAGCATGACTGGAGCGTTAGCAAGATGAACAATATTTTTGATGAAAAGCATGAGATGTTTTTCAGACAGTCTTTAACAATCAGCAGCTGTTGTTTGTGCTGATAACGCTGGTCCTAGAAAAGAAATTACTGCTTCATCAGTTGCTTCACTCTGTAAATGGATGTGGTTTTAAAACTGAGAGTCTGTATGGAGCTCAGACTCTGGGGCCCACTGGTGTTCAGCTCATGATGATAGGGAAAGAGGACAAGAAACCCAGCATTTCCTCTTTGCAGTAGTCAGTGATTTAGGGCTTTTTCTGAGCTGGAGGTCCATCTGAATCATCCTATGTAATGAGCATTTGTAAAGCTATCATTTGTGGTATTGCTTCGATCTGTTGAAATAGAGATTACATCTTTTTCTTGACCAATGACCTATGGCAGAACACCCCACAATGGAAGCTGACCTTTCTTCCTTTTGATACCTTCTCATTCTGGTGTGGTGAAAAATAATGAAAGGTGCTTTCATCTTGTGCATTTTCATAGAAATTTTTCATTTTATTAAGTCTTTTTTCCTGTTTTCCTGGTGATATCTTTTCCAGGTTGAAGCATCCTGATCTGTAAATGATCTTTTTGAATAGGAACCATTTTGTATTTCTGATAAATGTTATTTCTGCTTTGGATATGTTAGGGTATATAAGTTATATATAAGTTAGGGTATATTGTGGGTTTTTTAAGGTGGAGTGTTGAGGACTTAAGATCATATTCAAAACAGACTTCTGTTTTATCATTATTGCCCTAAGAATTTGTAGAATTTTGATTGTAGCTAAGCATTCAGTTATTATTTTCAGATAAGCTTGCAAGTCATCCTCTTTCTTAAACAGCAGCTGATGATTTAGTGTCTGATGTTATTTAATTTGTGTTTACATTGTCATTGAATTTCATTTACTGTTGTCTCAGACAGCTGCTTAGTAGTGACATCCTTAAGTTTCAGAAAAGTGAGAAGAATGGCTAATGTTCTAATTTACTGAAGGAGACGTGATAAGACCTCATTTTGGTATTGTGCAGTGACTGTCCATGTGTGGATAATACACTTTTTACTTGTCTGACTTTCTAGGAATGTGTACAGCTTTCATTTATCCAGATTTGGTCTTGGGGCTGTTATACTGTATTTAGATGATTGTTGCTGAGGAACTGACTACTTATATTCATATCCTACAATTTTCCCTTAGTGGATTTCCAGGGTCATCTGAAGTCTCTGTAGACAGCCCCTAAAGTTCTGTTAGTATCAGGTTAAAGATCTATGCAAATAAATGATGTGTTCTTAGTCTTAACAGGTGAATACTTGGTATTTAACAAGTGAAGTGTACCACCATTCTCATCCACAGTCCAAAATACGTCATGTTTACAGAGGGTTTTTTCTGCAGACAGCATTTGCTTTGCCGGTCTTTTGAGCCAACTGGGTGCAAAGAAATGATCACAGAAAAATGCTGTGCTGGAGCTGAAGTAGTATGTCCTGCTGACAGCATCAGAGCTGGTTGGTGTCCCCACAGCTAGAGGCATAGAGTGAGCAAGTTCAGGTCTATCTTGCACTAAAAAACACTGGTTTTTTAGTGTTGCACCGTGAGTTCAGTGTGGATTTTAAAAACCGGCAGGTCTGTTCTGCTGCATACAAACTTGGCTTGCTTCTGCCTCTGCTCTTTTTGGGAGACATGAACAAGTTCCTATCCAAAGGAAATGTGCTCTCAGGAGAGCTTTTTCTGTATTGCGTTTTCAGATTCGGGTTTGTTTCCAGCCAGCTGGCTCAGAGCACAGGCAGAGTGAGCGGCATTCTGTATGGAACTGTGCACTTTTATGTAAGGCAGAATCTTCTCTAGGGGATTCACCTCTCCTTGGGAGGAGAGAATCTACTGGAGGGGCAGGACAGGAAGCATTTTCAACCCCTAAGTACCATGAAGGAAGTGTCATCTGTGGAGACTTGGAAGAGTTTTTCTTTCATGCAGAGAGCAACATCCATCAACTTGCTTCCTAGTTTTTCATGCAGGCCTGAGCGCATTGCACCCATCTGTGTCACTCTCCTCTGTAGAACTGCTGAACCAGACTGGGTTGGAAAGGTTGCTTTTTTGCCAGGTACTGTGAGAAAGGAGTTTGGAATCACGACCTAGTCAGTAACAGCCTGGCATTTTTGCATCTTTAAAAAAAGAGGAGGGGTAGAGTATGATCCTAATGTTTTCAGTTAATCCAGTTACAAATGGGTGGGTGGAATCACTATCTTCTGTAGCTGGAGAGAACCTTAGAAGGAAAGAGTGCATGATTTCTTTGATGGGTTTTTAAATTAATGTATAGGTTGGTCACATGTTGGGCAACACCTGTTCTTTTTACATTATTGTCTTACAGTACAAAAATCAGTTCTTAAATTGAAAGATACAGGCTTTTTTCCTACTTGTTTCTGTTTTGTTAAAGATCTGATTTAAACAACGGCAACATAGAAAACACTTGAAGTATTACACTTACTGCATCATGTTAATCACACCAGCAGTCCAATACTGCTTTACTGTGTCACTGTTTTCACAGACAGGAGATTGACAATCTGTCTTTCATGTGTTCTGGGCTGGCAAATGTTGAAAAAAAAATCAAACATAAAAAAAATATGCTCCCACTTTGCCTTCTGAAAGACAGCTGACAAACATCCATCTCTTTGACTTCTCTAGGGGTGATGTGTTTAATCCTAGGATATGGCAGTCCTCTCTCAGCAGGCTGATTTCAATATATTAACATAAACTAACATCTATTAAAATTGATTGAGCTCTGAATACTGGTGGCTGAAGAATGTAATAACTGCTTTATTTAGCTGAAGAGTCGAAAGGCTTATTTTTTCCATAGCTTGGAGTAACATCTTCATTTGGAGCAGCTAAATCAAGGGGAGATTATAAGTGAATTTCAACTAGATGCTGGTAACACTTAGAGAGCACTTTTAGTGTGAAGGTAGTTGAACACTGGCACAGGTAGCCTAGAGGAGTTGTGGAGCCTCCATCCTTGCAAGTGTTCAAAACCTAGCTGGTCAGAGTCCTGGGGAATCTGCTCTGTCTCATTGTGCTTTCAGCAGGGAATTCGACCAGATGATTCTGAACTTGAGCTGTTCTGTGGTTGTGTGTGACTTGTTTTGGCAGGTGAGGAGATTAGGAGCAGGTAGATAGCCTACCTTTCTTATCCACCTTCCATACATATATGTGAAGCAGAGCTTGTGTACACTGTCATTTTAATATTGTGGGTTAGTTATTGGCTAATCTTACACATAGTAATGAAAACTATTACTGGTAAACTCCTTCATTCAACAGCAATCACTTTTTTTTTTTCTTGTGATTCACAAACAGTGTTTTCTGATAATGTCTTAGTCTAGTTGTTGCTTCTTCCCCCTATCTCCTGCTGGTGACCAAGAAAAGGCCATATTGTCCTGTTGACTTCCTAAGTGTGGCCACCTTTTTACATTGAATTATTATCTCCAGATGTCCAGAGGATGGAATCTTAACTGAAATTTTCATTGTATTTTTATTTTTCTTTCCGGAGTATTAAGGTAGGTTATTGGACCCAACTTAAAATGCCAATAATGGCTGCTTTGGAAGTCCCTGTCTTTTAGGTGGTTTATGCATATTCCATATTCTTCCAACTGTTAGATAGTTTGACTTTGTTCCTGCCCTTCCATTTCTGCTCTTCAGACTCTTCTTGATACAGGTTGTAGCAAGATGAGCTTAATTCAGAAGTGGGGTTTTAAAATTTGTTTTTGTTTAAAAAGCATGGTTAAGTGCAGGAGGCAGGACTTTCCTTTTTGCAAGGATTTCTTGAGGGGGTTTGGCTGAAGAAATTGCAGAGGGAAACATCTTAAATGAAAGAACAGTGTCTGGGTAGGAGGGACCATCAGTTCAGTGAATGGGAGCAATGAGTTTGGGTGGAATCTGAAATTTATAGGAAGACTTCTCGGGCAGGCGAGCTATGAAATTGGGGATCTGGAACCACTGATCTGGAGTGGATGAGAGTTGTGGACTGGGACATAAAGTCCAAGTGTGGATGAGTATGCCTAGTTCTTTGGGAGGACTGGGAGAGGAATGGCCATGAGCAATGATCTATGCATCAGGGAGGGATTTGGTTTATTGTGTGGCACCTTCTGTCCACTGTAGCACTTGCAGGGAAGGGTATGAGGCTGCAAATCTATATTGGGCACTGGTGAGGCCACACTTTGAGTACTGTGTGCAGTTCTGGGCCCCTCAGTTCAGGAAGGACATTGAGGTGCTGGAGTGGATTCAGAGAAGAGCAACAAAGCTGGTTAAGAGTCTGGAGCACAAGTGTGAAGAGCAGCTGAGGGAGTTGGGAGTCTTGTGCCTGGAGAAAAAGAGGATTGAGGAGGCCTTATTGCTCTCTACAAGTGTAATGTAAGCACTTGGAAGGAGGGTGTAGGCAGGTGGGGGTTGGCCTCTTCTCCCAGGCAGGAAGTGATGAGAGGACAATCTTAAGCTGCTTCAGGAGAGGTTTAGGTTGGACATGAGGATGAATTTTTTTCACTGAAAGTGGGGTTAGACATTGGAATTGGCTGCTCAGGAGCTGGTGGAGTCACCATTCCTTGGAGGTGTTTAAGGAAAGACTGGATGTTGCTCTTGGTGTCATGGTCTAGTTGACGTGAAAGTGCTTGGACACAGGTTTGACTCAATGACCAAAGAGGTCTTTTCCAACCTAATTACTTCAGTGATTTGGGGATCTGGACTGCACTATCCACTCTCACAGTGACTGAGAACATCTGGCAGGTGAAAGGGAGGCTGAATAGGTCGTGCACCAAATCCCATATGTCCATGGCTAAACATGGTTAGTGGCATCTCTCTCAAATGGCTCAAATGGACAGCAACGTGTGCAGTTGGTATTTGTAGAGGTAAGTGGGCTGCCTTGCAGAAGAATCCCTGTTTTTGTGTTTTATACTGCTTTAATTTTGATGTTGCCCTGTGCCTATGCTTAAAATTAAATCTTGGTTACTATGGATTGCAAGATTTTTATTTTAAAATGTACTTTTATGGACTGCAGTAACTTTAGGCCTTTTCATCACAGAGGCAGGTTTTGATGTTCAGTTGTCTGTTAGTTGGCACTAGTTCAGCTACAAAAGGATTAGAATTTGTAAGTATCCCTGTGTTTTTAAGAAGACTGCTAACCAGGATGTCCAGAAGAATAGACTTCAGGTGGAATTTATGGTATAGACATGTTTGTACAAACCTGTTGCCCCAAATTTTGCTGAATGACAAACTGCACTGCTCTGATCCTACAGCTACTCTTTTATTATAATTCATGATATTGAAGCTGTTTGTCCTGTGTTTTGTAAGCCACTAGCAAAGGGATTTCCTTGTCTTTCTTACACAGGCAAACATGCTGAAGACATATTTGGTGAATTGTTTAATGAGGCCAACAGCTTCTACATCAGAGCAAATTCCCTCCAAGACAGAATTGATCGCCTTGCTGTCAAAGTCACCCAGCTGGATTCAACAGTGGAAGAAGGTAGGTAATTGCATGTAAGCATTGAGCCAGAAGTGATGTTGACAGGAGTACAGTATTTAATTGCACAATAACCTCTGTCTTTTCAAAGCAATACTGTAACGATATTTCATTTTGTTGTCTCAGTAAGGCAAGCTGGGAATAATCACTTTAGCCAAGCAAGTAAAAGTATTCTTGAGTCAAGAAGCCCCTGTAGTAATGGAGCTGTTAAGCTGCCTTTTTCATGAGGAAAAGTTTGAGGTTGTGAGCGTAGTAAATCATAAATGAAAAATACAGACTTTACTGGGAGTAAGTCAGGATACTGGAAAAAGTTTGAGACACTGGGTGTCCCTATTAATTCCAGTGTAGGGTAGTCACAAACTACCTTAATAAGTTAATCTGTTTTGTGATCATCAAAGATCCTATAATACTCTGTATCTAAACAAGGCACTGTGTTTGGATCAACAAAGGTGAATTTTTTTAGGGGTTCTAGTCACTAGAAAGTGCATTTCCTTTAATAATATTTCCCACTTATGAGCTCGTTCATTCACTTCATAAATACACAGTAAAAAAAAAAAGGATTTCAGTAACATCATTATATTGTCTGAAAGCACTTTTTTGGGTACATAAAGCATTTCTCTGTCTAGCTTTAAAAGCTGTTAATGTGCATTCTGGCCATCATGCTACATGTCTGAGCCAGCCAATGCCTATACTTTGTTTAGATGATTCCTGACATTTACTAAAATGTGAAAGCTTATTTTATCAGTATAGTAGTGTAATATTGATTCAGTAGTAGTTAATGCTACTTGTGATGTTTAATAGTGCTATTTATATGGTTTATGTATTTTACTTGCCATTCAGAGTTTTGTAGTTTATTTATTTATATTGCCAATTATTAGTGCCAATATTAAATTTTACTGTTGATATTTAGTAGTGTAATGGTGCCTAGTGTAATATTTAGCCTTCCTTTTTTAGCTGGTTACTGTCTGGAAATTATTACGTGTTGTTGTTTTATGGTTTTGGAACATATTAACTGTTTAGACTATCACAGTTTCCCAGAGAAGCCGTGGATGCCTTATCTCCAAAGAAACCTGGTTAAGTGAAAGATGTCCTTGTCCATCGTAGGGGGATTGGAATGAGATAATCTTTAAGGGCCTCTCCAAACCAAACCACTCTGATTTTTTGGTACAAGCACCTGCATTTTGCTATCTTATGAGTCAAGAGCTATATGTGAACATAAAATAAGCTCCTATGGGATTGCTATTCAGCTTTTTTTTTGAGGCATATTGTATTAGTAATATGAGCAAACTAGATTCTATTAATATACTGTACTTTTGGAAATGCAGCTGTCATCTTGGTTTTGCTGCTGTTTCTTTCCCCTTCCCCCTTTTTTTTAATGACTCATTAATGTCTCATTAGTGTTATGCAGTACCACCCATCTAGTTTTCCGAGTCTGGAGAATAATTAAAAGCAATCTTTTCAGAGGGGAAACTAATGTATGGACTGAGAATTTAATCAGTGTTTATTTTAAATTGACAGCAGTTGTTACTCTTGCATTGCTAATCATACGTCATATTAATAAGCTATATATACAGACTGCTGTCATCTTAGTGTCAGTAGTAAATTTTATTAGCTGTTTCACTCTAGACATTGAAGTCTTTATAATAATTCATTGTACTGTCAGAAATAGTATGTTTCTGGATCACTTTGGCATTTAAGCAAAATGTCAGTTGCAAGGTTGTTCTAAAAAGCCCTTCAGATTTGATTGCATCAGTGATTTCTTATATTCTTAGCTATAACTAATACAGTGTATATAAAAATAATTTATGTATAAAATGCTACAGTTGAAAAAAAACATTTTAAAATAATTGAGGTTAAGTTTTCAAAAATATATAAAAAACTTTTTCTAAAAATCTCCAGCAAAATGGTTTTTTTTATTCTTTTGAATGTCTTCCATCAAACAAGAGTGAAACAATTTAGATATACACATCTGAAAAATCTGCCTGAAATACCTTGTACTTACAGGCAGTTTTAAACAGAAAGTACTTTCAGAAATGATGTTTTGATACTTCAGATGATGTTAATGGGAGAATGACTATTAGACATTAAATATTCCATTTTTGATTTTTTGCCATTGTAAAAGTTACAGCAGAAACGAAGTAGCTCTTGGATTGAGAAGCAAAGCCTCAGCACAGATAACAAAAATAGCTGGGCAGAGAAGTCTGAGTGGGATTTGGTGCCCATCATGACAAACAATAACATGTAAAATTTCATCCCTTTTTCTTTTTTCAGGTTATCATTATACTACATTTTTGGCTATTACTCTTCATTTACCTTGTGAAATTTCTCAGTTTGTCCTTGAGAGTCAATAAATTAGATGAATGGCTAAGAAGTATTTTATGAAATGGCAACAGGAATAAAGAGACTAAGCAAGTGCATTTAGTTTGCACAAGTCCTACAGCTTCCACTCTTCTAAAAATCACTTGGTTCAAATCCAGAAGTGGTCAGTGTCATGTAGACAGCCCAGTGTAGGCTTCAACATCCTCTTCACTTGCAGTCTAAAATCTGTATTTCAGGGTGCTTAGGGTTGGAATATAAGAGTTTACTGCCACTTTTAAATTGTGAGTGGTCTTTAGCTGGATCTTCTTTAACAATGCTTGCTGCATCTCATGAAAACTTGTATTAAGAGGGGAAAAAAAACAAAACTCTGATAAAAGTGACAGGGACAATTAAAACCAACTTAAATCTTTCATTTGAGAAGAAAGAATGAAAAGCCTGGTGTTGGTTTCCCCAGAGCTGTGTATGTGAAAAGATAAAATGAAAGTAGGAGAGTGCAAGTATTTCTCTCTGTAGAGACATGAACAAAACTTAGGAGGAAGGACTATTCAATTATTTGAGAAAACTTAGGGGTTGAAAGAGAGGAAAAGAAGTGGAACTGTCACAGGAGGTTGTTGCAGCTGTAATTTAATTATGCTTAGAATGGGGTGGAATGTGTATGGATACCATGTGTAATTATAAAACATACTGTGTCAGAGGAATACCAGACCTTGTGTTTTGGTCTTGAAGCCAATTGTTCTGCTGTTAGAATTCCAGGATAAACCTTATAAAAAGGGAAAATGGTTGGACATGTGCATGTGACAGCATTCTTGCATCATCTTCCAAAATAGTCCATGGTCCCATTATTTTACATGAGGTTCTGGATCAAGTGAGACTTAAATCTGTTTTATTACAGTAATTCTTACATGCATTTGTGGTTAAATAACAGGATTATCCACTGAGGAAAAACCTGTCTTTTTGTTAAATTACTGAAAATATTTGAAATAGTTAGTGAAAAATTGATGATGTATATTGACATTCAGTAGTTTCAGACCTGTGGTAAATGTATTTCTGTTTCTAACAGTATCCTTACAGGACATCAACATGAAAAAAGCATTCAAGAGCTCAACAGTTCAAGACCAGCAGGTAGTTTCAAAGAACAGCATTCCGAACCCGGTGGCTGATATTTATAATCAAAGTGACAAACCACCACCTCTGAATATTCTTTCACCATATAGGTAAGGAAGTACTAATTGTTTACCTTCTTGTACTTTGCCCTTTATTTCTCAATTGTATGCAGAGAATAATTATATCAGAAGGGAAAAGCTATATTTATTATTGAGATTTGATTTTTCAAGGTTGATAAAACTCAGTCTGCAATAAATGATTTATTTATTTTTTAAGAATGATATAGTACAGCATTTGCAGTGTATCTGATTTTTATTTTTCAACATAAAGAATGTTTAGTTGGAAGATAAATGGGAAGGATTTATGACTAAAGTATGCTGGTTTTGCTGCTGCTGCAGACAGTGGTGGTATTTGTTTATGGAGATCCAGTTAATAAGGGCTGTTATTGAACAGCTTGAGGCTTGGATGATCATAAAAGGTAAGTTTTCTGGATTTAAAACGTACTAATTCATGTATTTTTAGTTTTTCTTCTGTTGTTTTCCAGGGATGATAAGAAAGATGGATTGAAGTTCTATACTGATCCTTCCTATTTTTTTGATCTTTGGAAAGAAAAAATGTTACAAGATACTGAAGATAAGCGAAAAGAAAAGAGGAGACAGAAGGTAAAAGCAGAAATATAGTAGCACATTTGTGCGTTACAATTTTATGGTCAGTTATCCAGGCATGAAAATTGCCAGGTCATACTTAGTTTGTGTGAGTGGAAAGATTGTTCCCCTTTGTGTGGCTGTGGATTCAGTGCATTCCATTTTTATAGCTTATCCTCTATTTTAGGAGGGCAAGTGGTTATCTTCCAAGATGTTTTTTTTGAATCCTATGCCAGTATCTGCTAATTGCTACCTAGAAAAATGGCCCTGTTGTGCTCTAGAAAAAGACATCGTAATGGGAGAGGAAAGGAATTTGAATTACAGCTTTTTCCATTCCAATTTCCCATTTTTTCCATTCTTATTTTAAAGGAAAAAATAGAGATGCTTTTATAAGAATTTATAAAATCACTTGAACATTTCTTTATTCCTTTAAAACAATTTCTAAAAAACTGTTATATATGTAAGTTACTTTTAGACTTGGGCAACACATATTGCTTATTTCCATCCATGGTAAATTTTTTTGTAGATTGTAATTGTGTTATTACAGTCTACAAACATAAATATGCTCAATTCCAGTCATGTAGGATTATAACCATGCATCACAGAAATGCCCCTTGATAAATTCTAGCTGAAGTGCTATTTGATTTGATTAAATGTATGCCAAGTCCAACTAAGAAGAAAGCAGCATAGACTTGAGTTTGCATGGATAAAGTTCACTTTGTGATGGGTAGAAATCTTAGGTTTAGCTTTCCAGAAGATGGTTTTCAAGCATTTCATGATCTGTGTCCTTCAGAGAGCAGGATGGTTTGGGTGGGATGTCTCCCAGGCACACTTTATTCCACAGGTTGCTGAACCAAATGTCATTTTTCTTTTATTCTTGTCCTCATGGTAGCAGTAACCAGGAATGAATCCAGAGCATTTATTAACAATTTGATAGCTGAACTTAAATTTTCAATCTGTTAAATGAGAATTATTTACGCAATTTGTACTCTACAGAAGCACAGAACTTCATAGTTGTTGAGAAACTGCAGGTGAAATAAGTGTGTATTGTTTAGGAAAGTACAAGGTAGACATCCAAATGCCATCCTCCTCATCAGCTGACCAAATGCAGCTAGCCTCAATTTTTCAGCCTCAATTTTTCAGGTGCTTGGTGAAATCTGAGAGTAGTCCCTGCATCAGTGCATCAGTTTTCCAGTATTATTTTGGTATTTTGCCCTAAGTGCTGGAGCTGTTACAGCAGGAGTTTTGTGAAGAGTGTAATCTTTTTGCCTCAAATATTATGCTTTTTGTTTCTTTATACAGTTTAATTGAAAATATCTAACAGGCTTCCTTTGATTTCGCTCTTTGAGATGAACTTTGTTCTGAAGAAAACTGAAATTTTAATTCTTTAAGTTTAAAATCTGTGTAGTCTGTTTTTTTTTTTTACTTTCTATAGATCAGTATAGTTTCATATATATGAGAGATCAGTGTAGTTTTGTCTTGGTTTGTACCAGTAGTTCTCTGACTGTATGAAATGACTATAGGTAGGGCAGTTGTGATGAAACAAAGGAAAGTTCTTCTGATTTGCTGTTTATTGTTCTGCCTTTTTATCTGAGGATAATTAGCTATTCAAGCAAGTAACAATTTTCAAATTTGGAAAGCTTGTATTTCAGAAATCATTCTTGTTGACTTGTGTTTCGATAGGATTTTATACATTTGTGGTCAGGAAAATACTTTAGGCTCGTGCTTCCAGTTTTTTGAAATTATTGCAAATACTTGCTGAAGCTACTTTTTGTTACTAGCTCTTAATTCTTTATTAAGATGCTTGAAATGTCATTTGCTAATTCTTGATGCAAATATCAAACTTACAATTAACTCAACCCTGTTTGAAGACTCTAATATGTTTTGTGTTTCCTGAAATAATTTCCTGCCAACATGAATGATGTACCTGTTTTCTGTCTTAATCTGCAACACCCACTTGTCTGCCACAGCTTCTATTACAGTCAGTTGAAAAAAAGTAACTCCTCTTAATATTATTTTAATTGCTTGGGAAATATTTCCAGCTGTAGTTATCTAGAAAGGCTTCAGCTCCCCTACAGCTCTGTCATCTTTGCCCTGGGTAGTAAAGCTAGAGCTGTCAGGAATTGTCAAAGGAATTGTCAAAGGAATGAAACTGCTACTGGAACAGCTTAGAACCACTCCTAGAGGAATATGTAGCTTTGTCAGGTGCTAGTAGTAGGGCTGCCCCACTGTTTTGGAAAACATTCAATGTTCTAGAGAGATGTAGTGATGTAATATGTAATCAAAATATCACTACTAATAGTAGGTTTTAGTACTGCTTGAGTAGAAAGGATTGAAGTGTTTTTATTCATTAGCATACTTACAGATGCTGGTCTGGAACAACCTGTCCAGATGAAATCTGATCCAATTAAAACCAGCTAAGCTCTGTGTTTATTTTTTGTTGTTTATACATCCATATGTATTTACCTTTTCATAAAAAACAAGTGATCTCTTTAAATAATAAGTAGTAACTGTAAGCAGTCATGCATGCACTCATAATTGTACAGGAATTGTATCAAAATTATTGTCTTCCCAGTAGCATCATAAATTGGTCAAAAGGTGGATATTTATTTTATTTAGAATTTTTGCAAAAAAAGATGTAGTTGTGACCCCTAGATGACAAAATTGTTGTTCTGAAAGAAAAGACCAAGTGTTTTCAGTGAAAAGGGCTTTCTTCTGAAATACAACATGACACAGGTAACAAAATCTTAAGAAATTAATCAGGATAAAAGTCAAAAATATAAAAAAAACAAAACATTTGCAGCAAGTAATTGAAAAAGACAGATGAAAAACTTTTAACAAGCATATATTCAACCATGGCAATTACCAAAACTTTATATATTTAAATTAAAGCGTGTCTGAACCTGTGTTCTTTCTGCTCCAAATCCTTTGGCAGAATTTGATGTGAGTGACTATCAGACATCAAAAGGGTGTGATTCTAAAATGTTTGTGGAGGAAAAATATTTTGGGAGAACTGATTAAGAACCATTAAGATGATCATTGTTATTTAACATAAATTAGACCAAAAATCTGTTTAGTGTAGAAATGAGCAAGAGTTGTCAAAACATTTGGGTGTTGAACTTGAAGAAGTCTTTTCTGTCACTCTAAATGTTAGCAGGATCAGCATGTTCCTCATGCAAACGTGCATAAATGAGCAAGAGAGCCAAGACAAGGGCAAGTAAGCCATTTGATAGTTTTTTGTTAGTTATGTAGTGCCAAACACATTATTTCAGAATTATTTACTCTGTGCTGTTTGACAGTTGGACTAAAAAACCTGTATTCATCTGTGATGAACTTCTTGTTGAGCTGGCTTTCCAGCTGTTATCCCTGTCATTATACCTTTATATCTACATATAATATAATATCCTTCTATTAGACCTTTGTGGGTCTAGATTCCCCAGTGGAAGGCTTGCCTACCAGAATTTGACCATGCTCTTCTCTCAATGCAATTCGTTGGCTGCATTCTCAGAATAGCAATTTAGTTCTTTCCAGAGGATCTATTTTTCTAGCAGCCAAAAGCCTAATATCAACCTACTAATAGGTAAAACATGTATTCTAAGGTGTCTAGAGCGGATTGAAAAAAAACCCTGTGCTGTCATGAATACTGAGAAAAGGAGCAGCAGACCCTTCTCAGTCTGAATGAGCAATCTTGTTCATTTTTTGTGCTGAAGCACCACAATATGATTTTATACTGAATAGTCAGAAGTAGGTGAGTACAACATTTCCAAGGTGTGAAGGCATTGGGTCCCAATATTAGGAGATCTTGCTATCAGTGAGGTAAAGATAAATGTGGTACACTGACATTGGTTGAGCCTGATGTTATATTGAAAGATACAAGCAGCCAAGTCTGTCAAGCTGTAATATACTGCTGGCCTGAATATTACTGGCTCACTGCAGAGAGAATTAGTGTGATTCATTTTTATATCAGATAATGGGAAACAATGATGAGGGGAAACTAGGAGGAATTTCAGTAGTTAATTAGATCTAAGAAGGGAGAGGAAGTTAAAACAAACAAAAATAATTTCACATAGACTATGGGATAAGAAATTGTGTCCAATTTCTCCATACGTCCCCAGGCCCTGTTGATTGTGACCATAATGAATAACCAGAATAACCCTGAGCTTATTTAACATTCTCAGAAGTTTGATTTTCAGGAGATGAAAATTACAAGTGCTTCAGGATAGTCTAAATAAAACATGATGTCGGAAGAAGTTTGGCTTTCTGGTTGTTAAAATTGGTCACATTTCTGTATTAGGAAAAGCAGGAGATTGTCATCACAGTAGCACAAGCATCCTACAGAACACAGGCAAATCAAAAGTCCTGCTACTAATGAGGTTCATAGTGTAAGGAGATATTCTTATTTTCAGTGCAGAGAAATTTTAAGAAGACTTGGCTTCATCTGTAAATCTGGTCTTATTTTCATGCACTCTAACTGCATTTTAACCAGCTTTCTTCCTTTCCTTTTTTCTCTCTCTTTGCATGCTTTATTTCTTTTGTTTGGACATTAGGAGCAAAAGCGTATAGATGGCACCACCCGTGAGGTGAAAAAGGTTAGAAAAGCCAGGAACAGACGCCAGGAGTGGAATATGATGGCATATGACAAAGAGCTTAGACCTGACAACAGGTTGTCTCAAAGTGTGTACCATGGAGCATCTTCCGAGGGATCACTGTCCCCAGATACTAGGTCTGTTTACAGCAAAGCTGTTTGTTATACCACAGTTGTATGTTCAGCAATACTGAGTAGAATTAGGTGTTTTTACAGGATGGGAGTAGTTAGACAAAGCATACAATGCATGTTTAAAACATTCTTTTCAAGTTTATTTTAGACCATAAATGACGTAACAGATTCTGTAATGATTTTTTTCTTCCTCAGCTTCACATGAGCATTTTATCATCATGATGTTATGTATTGCAGAGAAAGAAGTGTTTGCTGCATGTTTTATATTTGATCTTCAGTAGTTACAAAGCCTCTAGTAGATAATGTCAGTAGTTCTTTTGTAGTGTCTAGTTTGTTATTTGGTGCTCTGCTGGTAGCTTAATAAATATTTTTCTGTGATCTACTCAGTCGAGAATACTTTTGCCTGCAAAGAATGCTTTGGTGGGAGAAGAATTCAGCTTTTTGATGTTACATTAGTCTAAAAAGCAAGCTACAAAACCAGATGAGATGTTATTGCTTGAAATAACAAAAATCTCTGCTTAGAGATACGCAGAAGAATTCATCTTCATTGACTGAGATTCCCTTTGAGCTTAGTGGGAGTTACCTGATGTGCATTGAAGTCTTAGTTTTTACACTAAGCTGGTCTCAGTAGAGGATTTTCCCACTTATTTTATTTCCTATGTCTGTTGTGATTAAGTGCTAGCAATAAATACAAAAATAAACATAGTCCACTGGAAAAAAAGTGTTTAAATTGTTGAATGGCTAGGTTGAGGAGGCAGCTACCACTGTAAGAGTGTGGACTGATACCTTTAGTCTGCTGTCCAGTGGAGATTGATTTAGAAGAAAAAAATCTGCTCAGAACTTTGTAATGTTGTGGTCTTTGTGAAAAGTAATGAAACATATTTGATATTGCTATTGGTCTTTTAATAATGTATTCAGACACTCTCTCTGTCTAAAAACTGTTGTTTGGTTGGTTTTATTTTACAGTTTCTAATGCAGACCTTTGTCTCCTGTTAGTCTTAATGAAACACTGCAGCCTGGCAAAGCTTTGCATAGGTTGATCTAGCAAAAGGTGTGGATTTTTTCATCAGGAGTTGTTTCACACTTTTTGAGTCTTTTTTTTTTCAGATTTAACACCTTGCTTCCAGGATTCCTGAGTTAAAATTATCGTATTGAAGTGATACGTTTTTATCTCCCAGCAATGTCAACATGTATTTGGCTGTCTGTAGATATCTGTGGTATTTGCAATCTGTGGGATTTTATTTTAAGCAGAAATTATAGGATGCATATCTGTGTTGGATTTTGATGTTGCTTTTGTGACAGATACCTTGTGCTTACATAAGCTTTTTATATTTTATAAATGATGGAGTAGTACATTTCAGTGAATCAAATATCTGAGATTGAATCCTGGAATGTTTTACATCCATGAAGGGTTAATTCTGAGAATGGTACTGTGGTGGAGAAAGGACTTTCTATTTTTTCACCTTGGAGTGGTCTTAAGCGATTAAAAAACCCATACATCTAGAAATATGTACTGGTTTGAGAGAGATTTTCATGCTGCCAGCTACTGCAGGAGCAGTATTTTGTAAATTAGGTCCCAAAGAAGTGTATTTGGTTATACTGTGTTTTTTTTATTACTGCTAAAGCAAAGAAAAAACAAAAAAGGGTCTCTTTTGGTAATTGTAAGACTTGAGCCTTAAATGTTGACATCCCAGTGTTTGGACTGTGGCAATTTACAATGTATTTATTATACTTATTGTGCTTTAGAGAGAGAAACACAAGCTGAATCCAAACAGAAACCAGCAAATTAATGTGAGAAAAGTAAGAACAAGAAAAGAAGAGTGGGAGAGAAGGAAAATGGGCATTGAGTTCATGAGTGACGCAAAGAAAATGGAACAGGCAGGAAGCATGAAAGAGGACAAAATGCCCAAAGGGTTTGTTATTTCATTTTGCTCAAAGCCCTGGCTTTTTGTTGCTTACCTTGCTTCCAGGCTCACATATAAGTGCATCAGTTCACTGTGTTCACTAAAAGCCAGGCTGCACCATTGTTCATTACTAAAACAAGTCTTCACAGTAATGGGATGAAAAGATCCTTTTGCTCCCTCTCTTGGGCTTGTTTGACAGAGCATCCTAGTCTTTGTATCTTTATGAACTCTCTGCTCAACTAATACTTATATTTCCCAGTTTCTTTAAGCCTTTCCAGCAAAATTAATTGTGCAAACAAAATAAAAATAATTTTCTAACTTTTGAAATTGTTATTCTTTGCATTGGTAAAATATGTTCTTCTGCATAATTGCAAGTGCTTGTAGTATTGCTTTTCTTTTTCTGCTGCCATTTTTAACTTGAGGCAGGCTGGTAAGTATTATCATTTCAAACAATGGACTGTCAAAATCATTGACAAAAACCATAAGCTTCCATATGGCTACTAAAATTCCTTCTGTGCTTTCTGTGGACTTAAAAGGGAGTGGTGTTTGATAAATCGGAGAATCCTCTTGCAAAAGAAATAATGCTGATTGTACTCTTTTTAGCTTCTTTTGTCAGTTATTTAGATAATGCCCTGTTACACTCACATAATCTGTTCTTTTGCATCAATTTACTTCAATTTTAGGTCCCATGCATCTGATGTTACAGATTATTCTTATCCTGCTACTCCGAATCATTCCCTCCATCAGCAGATAGCAATGCCTTCCTATGGAGCAGGAGATGGTCCACAGTACATGGCAGCATCCCAAAGCCATGAGCATGAATACAGACCACCCTCCACCACTGTAAGACACGCCACTTTAAACAGACCTCAGCAACCCCCTCCACCTCCACCCCAGCCTTCAGATGGCCAGCACAGCTCAGTACCCGTGGTACCAGCAGAATATGGGTAAATCTGATTTATTCTAGGGGATTCTTGGCAAAACCAGAGGAATGCATGTTTTTCACAACCATCTTAAAGTGTAATGCATCAAAGACCCCAAATTACCTCCTTGGGGAGGCCATGAGAAAATGGGTATAATTTCTGTGTATGAACTGAATTTAAGTGAGGAAATAGTGAAAGCAGAAATAACCAGGTTTGTGTTGAATGAAGTGGAAGTATTGGTAAAGTCAGTATGATTGTAAAATAGTAAGGGTGCCTAACACAGTATTGAAGACAAGGCAATTTTCCTTTAAAGTGGAAAGTAGTTAAAGGATAATTTGGAGAGTATTTTAAACTTCAGGAAGTGTGCAGAAAGAGTATTGTTGATCGTGATTAATCTGGCAGTCTTTGTTGCATCCCTGAAATCCTTTTTAGAGAAGCTTTTGACAGAATTGGAAGGGGTCTCTTCAGACACAAATTCCATACTACCACAGGAGGAATGCCACTTTGTAATTCAAGGCAGAGTTTTATCGAATGCCTGTGTAGATATTTTGCCTGAATGCATTCTGAAGGAAGGCTTGCTCCAGAGTTCTGGTTCTCCTGTAGCTAGAAAATGTTTTCTAATGAGTCTGTTCCTTTGTGCAAATAGCTTAAACTTTCAAGTTGTAACCCCAGGAAAGTTGTAGTCATTCTTGCCTGTGTTGTCTTTTTACTATGCAAGCCAAGGTTTGTCATCCTTGCTTGATGCATATCCTGGGATAGCATTCGCCTGATTGATGGCTATCGGGCTGCTGTAGATGACTCAGTTAGGAGTGGCTGCTCCAGCCTGCCCTTTCTCTGTTGCTTGCAGTGTGTAAGACATCACTGTGCTTATTCCTCAGGTCCATGACCACTTTCAGGGTGTTGCAGTTGTCATAGACTGGCATGTGTCACTCAATGTAATCACTCACCTGGCTTCAGCTCCTGTCTCCTGTATCTGGTTCTTTAGCTACTTCACAACTCTTACCAATTCTCATTCTTTTCCTGATTAAGATTTCTTTCAATGACATTTTAACAAGGATATGAGCTCTTCCCTGTGCCTCCTATTTAAAGAATCCATCAAATGTATCAATTTAATTAAATGGTATTTAAACGGATAAATTTAACCGAAGAAGCATATGAGATACATTTACCTTGGGGTAAATCTTTCTTTTCATACTTGCCATTGTCCTCCATGTCTGTGTCCTCTATTACCTCTTGACCTTCTCTGGAATTGAAGGGTGTAGTCTGAAGTTTTCTTGGTCCCTTCTTCATCAAAGATTTTGTACTTAACAGTCCCACAGAGTAGATGTTTAATAAGAAATGTAGCTTTATACTTAACTAGGTAGGAGAATTAAGATGAAAAGCTTACTTTGTAGAGTGCTGAAAGGACATTGCCATTAGCTTCAGCATTTGTCTTAAATCTCAGTATATCAGCAATATTTGATAATTCTTACATGTATATTCACTTGCATGTCACCAGTTCAAATTGCTTTTGATTTTTGTTTTACCTGAGGTTGGATGAGTGCAGTTTAAGGGGAGATAATTTTCTGAGTCCTCACTTTGAATGTATTAAATGTTTTTGTTCTGTTTTATATAGGATGCTCCCAGCTCAGATGGTGGATTATTACAATCCTACAGGTCCTCCCCCTCCTCCTCCACCCCCTATGATTCCTTCAGCACAAACTGCATTTGTTAGTCCCCTTCAGCTTCCTGTGCCACCTTCCCATTCTGGACTGGTGACTGGCTCAACATACACAGCTACTCATCCTCCTCCTTCTGGTGGGCTTGTTGTCACTGCTCCTCCTCCTCCTGGCCCACCTCCTCCCCCTCCAGGCCCTCCTGCTGCAGGTGCATCCCTCTCTTCCTCCCCCATGCACGCTCCTCCGGCCTCGGAGGCGAAGCAGGCACCAATGAGCGATGCTCGGAGCGATCTTCTGGCTGCCATCAGGATGGGTAAGTGCACACTGAGTTTCAGGTATTCCTTTTTTTCAGGGAGAGCCAAGTCTTTTCCACTGTAATGACTTTATGGCTGCTTTTCCCAGCTGGGCGGATTTCATTAACCACAGGTACCAGACCCCTGTTCTGATATTTGTCAGCCACGAGGTTGGATCTAACATTGAAAGATGCACATATTTGTCAAGTGTGTTCTAGTGTTTGTGTAGACATAATCTAATGAACACAACACTTATGTTCATTATGTAAAGCGCCAGTAGATGTACATGGATTTTTGCTTCTGTTCAGAAGAATTATACAACACCAGGCTTCAGCCCACTGATTTTTTTTTAACCAGTGACTTACGGCTGTTCCTGACCTTGCTTACAATATGGAGCTGTATGTCTAAGAGTATTTACAAATACAGTTTTGAAAACTTTCATCTTCAGATCAAAATTACTTGTACAGTCTTGAATATTTAGCTTCAGCATATTGTTGACAGTTTTAGGAGTCCAGAAGTATTCAGTGTCTGAGAATTATTTCCCATCTGCCTTTTTTGTCTTTCCCTCCTCCTTGCTCAAGGAGGCCCTCTTACCTCAATGCTTGCTTTCTTTATTCCCCTCCTTCTACCTTAGTATTTTGTGAGAATACAACAAACTCACCAATAACAGTGCCAAATACGAAATCTCTTGCCTGGAAAGCTTTGTCTGAGAGTAATTGTGTCTGCAGGAATTCAGCTGAAGAAGGTGCAGGAGCAGCGTGAGCAGGAGGCGAAGCGCGAGCCCGTTGGCAATGACGTGGCCACCATCCTGTCGAGGCGCATTGCCGTGGAGTACAGTGATTCCGACGACGACTCCGAGTTTGATGAGAACGACTGGTCAGATTGAACGTGGTCCAAGCCTACTGGCAACTACATTAAATACTTGGCTTCAGTGGTTGCTTTGTTAGCAAGATGTAAAGCAGGACGTTGACGTGTATTAAGGCTAGTGAGGGAAGCGCTAAAATTGAATTGGTATTATTCAGAATGCTGTAGCTTAGCAACTCTGGTAATAATGATGTGATTATGCTTATGCAGATCAGAAACTTGTCTTACTTTCAGTATTTACTGCATAATACTTAAGTGCCACTAAATGTAGCAACTCTTGTGCTGCGTGCAAAATATGCTGCAGTTGTTGCACTGTTACAGAACCAGCATTTTATTTTACTTTCCCGTTCTTGAAGGGATAAAATATATTTTTTTTGACTTTACATCTTACTCTTAATTATTTAAGCAACTTAGGTACTTGTGAATTGGTCTGGTTGTTAGTCTTTGAGGGCAGCTAACTGTATGGCTGAGTGAAGTGTTGAGTTCCATTAAACTGACTTTTAGCTTTTTTATTAGGTACTAATTATGCCCACCTTAGTCTATTTTTAACCACTTTTGGGCTTAAGTTTTTATGCATACAGAATTGATTTTCTACTATCTTCCTTTTTATCTTAAAAATGTAGCAGATGATGAAATGTATACTTTGAAGAATGAACCCACATGATCCAAAACCAACATTTGGTGAGCAGACAGGATATGTTTGTAACAGTACCAGCTCTAAGTTGCTGGCTCTTTGTTGGGAAGCGTTTTAGGGGATCTCTGCTGGGTAGCAGATGCATATCTGTGTTATAAATGAAAATGGAAATACCTGTAGAACTTTTCAGTCTTATGATCATAAGATCAACTGGATGCAGGATAGACCTGATGGAAACCGTGTGGCTATTGCAGTACAGAAATGCTACTGCTGTTACTAAAGATTGGAACTGTCTGGATCTAGCAATCAGATACATTTCACAAGTATTAAACTTGGTCTTTATTCCTGTAGGTATAAACATGTGTGTAAATAAGTTCTGTTGTTGTTGATTTATACATGTGTAGTCATGTAGCACATTGACTCAAAACTCTTACTTTGAATGTATTTCTTTCCCAGTACATCCCATGGGTAAAACATGGGCAGTTAAAGCAGTTTTCATGTCTGTGGAGTGGAGGTACTATGCCATATATATATACACACTCACTTCCTTGGTCCTTTCCTAGGCATAGTTGCTGCCATAAAGTCTGCTTTGACTGTCTCTGTTTTCCTTGTTTTCATTTTTTTTTATCAGCAGTACAGTATTAAAATGGTTTGTCTTGTTTTTCTTTTCTGGACCAAGAGTCAGGCTGCTGCTTTGCCTAATGAGGCTTTTAAATTTTATTCATAGCAGGGGAAGAGTTCTTTCCTTACCAGATTACAGTTTTAATCTTTGTAAGAGAAGTCTGTGTAATTCCAGGTCTAACATTTGGTAAAACTCCTTTGTTCTGTGAGGCTCCCCCTCGGTCTATTCTTAAAAGAAGTATGTAAAATAAAGAGATAAATGGAAGGTGATTATCTAACCTGTGTTTACACCATTAACAGTTTTAGTCCTGAGAATGTAACAGTCTAACACGATATTTGCATGCAAACTGTTGGCTACTGCATTGCTGTTTAATCTTCATAAGACTTTTCAATCCATGGTGGCTGCCTTTATGATAGAGGGATAACATGCTGCCTCAGGGCTGGTGTTAAAATTTTTCACACAAAGTATGCCCAATCTCTGCATAGTGGTGAGCAACCACAGCTCTTGGTAGCCAGGGGCAGCTGCTGGGACTGGCTGATCTCCATCCCAGTTGGAGCTGGTTTTGTGTTTGCCTTAAAACGCAGAGCTGAAGTGTGCTTTGTTTTGTGTCCTGGAGTCTGAGGTCTGTGTGTCCACCAGGGAGGACAGAATTTAGGCTGTAGCCTGATGGTGGCTTTCATCACTATGTGGGAGATGGCTTGTCCTCACCATCATGTTGTGCTTGCACAGTGGCCTGCAAAATGATTCTTTGGAGAGGTAGCTGGAGGTGCAACTGGGACCTCAGTGTTACATCACTGCATAGTGGTGAGAGCACTCTCAATGTTCTTTTGATACATGCTGAAAGGAAGTGTCTCAGCAGAAAATTCTTCCCAATCTACTGAAATTTGATATGACAGAAGATATATTTTATGAGCACAGAAGTTGGGTGTGTCTGACATTTTGTAATTTGTGCTTATTTTAAATAATAAGCATTAAACAAGAAATCAGTTGTGACCAGTGAAGATAGTGTAAATTTTTCAGTCATAGTAGCCAAACTCTTTTTCTGAACCTGCAATGTTGTCATTTTCCTTTTGGTATTTTATGGACGAAATGTGAATTGAAATTAGTGATGTAAACACTATTCTAGGCTGTTTTTATCAGTTTTATCATACTTCGGGTTGTGCATAAGTAACAAATATGAATAAAATCTCACTTTTGAGCCTGTGTTTGTCCTTAGATTAGTAAGATTTTGCTGTTCATCTTTATTTTAACTTACCAGTAACAGAAGTGAAAATTTAAGGCTTCCAAATGCAATCTCTAATCCCAGGGCATGGTGTTCCTGGGATCAAGGTTGGAGTCTACAAAACCAGATTCCCTTGAGGTACTGCTGCTCCTGTGCTAACATCCATACTTGGTTATTTTGCAGCCTTGATTCAAGCTTCAAGTTTCTGTCTGGTCTAAGCCGGAATGAATTTCCCTACAGATGGCTTTAGGGTTTTGGTTTTTTTTCCTAGTGAAATGCATTAAATGGCATCTTTGCTTTCAGAAAGAACAAGGCAGAAAATACAATTACATCAGCAAATGTTCTTGCCCACTTTTTTTAATAAGCAGTCATCTTTGCAGGTTACTGACACTCAACACAATACTGTAAAATACAAACCCATGTAGGCCCACTAGAAAAATACTTTAAATGTAATCTTTTAATTGTAATCAGATTAAAGCCAGGAGAGGCTTTTCATCCTACTGGGAAGAACTTATATAAACCAATTGTGTAATATAGTAGCTTAATTGTAAATTAAACAGATTTGTTTATGCATCTTATACTCTATTTTTTCTTGGGAAAAGAAATGAATCTTTATTCTGTTCAGCTGAAAACCCTAGTCCTTCTGATGCTCAGTTCTTACTTCTCTCAGATTTCCCACTTCTTGATTTGAACTTAATTCAAATAATTTAGAGCACAATTCTTAGACACCAATTCTACATAGAAGCTGAATATGCAAGCTTGATTTTTTTTTTTGGTTCAAAGGTTCTCTTAATAAAGCATTTATAACTGCTTGTTGTAGCTTGGTTGGAGTTAGGACTGGTGGTCACTCAGCATGCTGCTTCTACAGCATTTGTGGTTGTCCTTTGAATTTTCAAGAATTTCCACAGAACTAAAATGAATTGGATTTTTGGGTATTTGAGATTTCGCTTACCAAGATGAATGGAGAAGAAAAACACCTTTATTGTAAGAGGGGGTGCATGGTGTTTTATTGTAGGTGCATGGTGTTGAGAACAAGCTCCAAACTGAGCTCATTTGCAGTAGGCAGATGGAGTTGGGAGGAAGGAAAATGTCTCTTTGGGAAATTGGTTCTTGATGTATTTTTCAACTATGTTCTCTCTCCTGTGCTGGGCACTGTTTTAATAATGAAGAGGTTCTTTTCCCCTTGAAACAACATACCTCAGGGTACATCAAAGATGTCATTTCTAAAAATGTTTAAAATCTCACTGTAAACTGAACTGAGTGTAAGCCTGATAATAATGAAGACTTCATCAGAATCTTCTAGCTGGAAGTTGAAGTTGTACAAATTAAATTTTGAGCTGAGGTATTAGTTCCTAGTCAAGAATTAAAATAAATATTAGAACAGCTTATCCAGAGATGGCTTTTTACAGTGAATTTTCTTTAAGGTGATATTACACATTTTTTCTTTCTGAAAAACCAAACAGAAATTCAGCCTGCTCTAATATGCGTTGGGGAAAAGTGCTTGCCCTGTGTGGATTTTTACTTCTGAGTCTCAAACGTTCCTGGTAAGAGTGAGTCCATGCATACATGAACTCAAGTCCAAGGACTTTTAGCATATTGGGGCAGATCTGCATTCAGGCACTAAAATGCTGAGGGTGGTATATAGGGAAGAAAAATAAATTATGATCCCTGCTAGACTCCCCCAGGCCCTGGTGTGTGCTGCAGAACAGTCATGAGAGACTTGAGGTTATCACTGAACACCCCTCCCAATTTCATTGGATTTTAAAGGAAGTGTGGCTATTCCCAGAAGGACTGTGGTGTCAGCTAACCATCTTTTGCTACAAAGAAAAGAGCAAGAACATGGAGAAAAAGAAGTCCTTTAGGTACGAAACAGGGAGGAGGAATTTCATATCCTGCTTTCTCTACTAACAGGCAAAGAATCTCTTTTCATGTGCTGTCAAGTTTCCGTAGGTTTCTCTGGAGAAATGTGTTCTCATCTGTGGGTGACATAGAGGTGCACTCCCACAAGTGGAATGCACCTTCAGGTTTGTGCTGGGCTGGGCTTTTCAGCTACATAAGAAGACAAGTTGCCCCTAAGATTCTTAGCTAAATATAGTAGTCTCTTGGAGATTATTCTTACTGCTGCAGATAGAGAACTTCTTAACTGATTAGCCAGAGCAGGGTGGAGTTCTGTGCTTTTCTCTTGTCAGGGGGTTATGTGCAGAGTGATTTGGAGATTAGAGCTGAGGGCAACTGCTTTGAGATGTCTCAGCAGCTTGTTTTAAGCATGTTGCCTTTCTGAGTCACTCGGCATTTCAATCCCTCTGTGCTGTCACACCACGTGAAAACTGCTCTGTTCAGCAGTCACTCATTGCCAGTCAAGTGTAGGGTAGAGGAGGGAAGAGAGGCCTGGGAATCTGCCTGGGTTACCCTAATGCCAGTTACTACTGGGCAGCCTGTCCTCTCTGTCTGGGGCAGCAACTCTAAACAGAAATCCTGCCAACCACACTGAAGGGGGTGGCACAACTTATCTCTTCTGTTGCTGGAAATCAGGTGCTCTCTTGCTACCTGCCAGTGCTGACGAATTTTTCAGTCAAGTTTTCCTGAGTCATCCTGCTGTTAATGTTTGATTTCACTAGTGAGTTTAACTTTCTAGTCCTTTGCCAGTCACCTTCCTACTTTCTGAATGGCCTGTGCCCACTGCCTGTCACCCTTCACAAACTGGACGCGGTCACCAGCCGTGGTGGCAGTGCCCTTGCTCTCCTGAACTCCATGGCCCAGCACAGGCTGTCACCCACAGCCTGTCCCTCTGCCTCCTCCTCTCATGAGTCTCCTCCTGGTTTTCAGCAGATGTTTTGCATGTTACCAGCCAAGGATATTCCCTGTTTCAGCATGGTTTGGTTGCTTGGCCATGGGGATCCCTTGGGTGGATCCCTGTTCTGTGAGCATGCTGGTACCAGTGGGTGTTAAAAGGGGTGCTGCTTCAGGGCACGGGGCTTTTCCTCTCCACGGAGGAGGGTGATGGTAGTAGAATTATTTATCATAGTCACACTTCATCACTAAGATAAGCCTTTTTGAAGTTGCTGCTTATCCCAACCATGTGAGCCCTCACCTTTGCCTCACTTGAGACACTCTTTCATGTTTGTTTGTATTAATTTTCTCTGGTCTGTTTTTTGGGTGTTTTCAGCAATACCTGCAGTGGTTTGTTTTTCTGTTCTATTAGTGTTTCCTTCCAAATTTAGTATGCTTCCTAAAACTCTTCTTAGGTTGGCTTCACACAGCTGGCTACACTGCTTATGTTTGCCATTATGTTGCAATCATTACTTCTGTCTTTGAGGAAGAAGGATTTTTGTTTGCTTCATACTCTCGGAATGACAACCAAAGTAATGTTTTCAGGGGTGGCTGTTAGAGTTTCCCCATAAATTTATGTCTGCCTAATTTGTATGCATGGCACATTTTGCTGTAACAAAGGTTTAGAAGTTTTGCTTACAGCAGATGGTAAAGTGTTGCTATGAAGAACTTTTGTATAGGCTCATCAGAATATTTGATCTGACTGTTGAGACTGTTAAGGTGTATAAGGTGTGTAGTGCTGTGATGCAATCTTGATTTGTTATAAATGTCTGCAGTTCCTTGTGGCATTTGGGGTTTACCTTAAAATACCTGGATCCTGCTGGCTCACTGCTCCTCCCAGTACCAGTCACTGGTTTGCCATAAGTGATGCAAAGCACCAATGTGAAATTTCACAAATGTTTTAAGAAAGATAATCAAGATTGCTGCCTTGCACCCAACTGACTGCCATCAGCCAAGTGCTTAGCTGAAAGAGTATCCTGTTTTTGATCATCCTCTGTACTCTCTTCAAAACCCCCAGTGACTGTCATGATGACCCATGCTTTTAAAAATTTTTAAGAGCCATCTTTATTATGTAAGTTGACATGGTCTGCTTAGAAAACTGAATTTAGGTCTACCACAGGCTTTTAAGTAAAGGATGCACCATCCCTCTCTTGGGGTACCACTCCTGCCCTGTATTATTTGCTAGGTTTCTAGAATTTATCTGAATAATTTATATGGCTTGATAGATTTACTTTGTACTTTGCTGAAAGAGATAATAAATCCTTACTTTAGGGATTTTCAAACCTAGTTAAAATACACCAAATAGTGAGGCAGCTGCTAACAGCTAGAATTATTTGAGAGGAGATATGGGAGTTGTCTGTAACATTGCTGCTTATTTACTGTTTTAGCCAAATAAAAGCATTTAAGCACGGATGCCTCACTTACATGGGGAGACTAACAGCACAGATCTGTGGCATTCTTCTGTCTCTTAAATGGGAGGTAGAAAATAAAGATTTTTTATGGCATAGATGAGGAAGAAGAGAAAGGTCTGGATTTTTCTTCTGTTCTAAACAGTAGGAGAAAGTGCTTTGGTGAAATTGATGATACTTCTCTGTTTTATCTCCATACAGAAGCCTCCAAATGGTGAGGCTTCATTTTAACCTTTTCCCTGAAGATCACCTTCCCTATTTTATTCTCTTCACCTTATCAGCTGCAGTATGCAATGACCTTTCTCTTCGATTTAGCCATCTGCCTGCTTCAGCTTTTATTTCCTTCACTGATCAGATGAGACATGAGGGTACAAATGGCACTGGCGGCGCTGCTGGCCTTGATACCTGATTAGGATAAATAGACTTAAGCTGACATTTTAAATAGTAAATAGGTCTTTTTTAAAATTCATTAGTACAAAAATGGCTAAAGGAGTCTAGTGAACTGGTAATGTGTTCTGCTCAGAAAGTGAAAGATACTGTACTCGGGTGGCAGGATATATAAAAAGCATGTGTGGATAAAGCACACCTCCAAAGTGCTGCTCTGTTTTAAGGCTTCCAGATGTGAGCTTTGCACAATTGCTGTAATTACCAGCCTGCTGCAGGTATTGCCTTTCTCTGGGTTTGGGCTGCAACCATTTGTTCTCACCCAACTGCTTGAATGCTAACAGGGGTATCAGTGCTGTAGAAAGGATGCAGAAAAATTTGTTGCCTCGGGAAGCATTATATGGAATGAAATGGAGAGGTAGTGGGATGAAAAGAACAGAATTTCCCTCTGAGAACATCAGTGATCTTGGCAGGACAGAGCTGAAGATACAGGAGGCATCACTGGTTTCTTAGCATGGCAGTTAGAGAAAATAAAGGAGAATTTGTAAGTTCCAGGTTTTGAGACCCACAGTATGGGGACTTGTCTCATCTCATCAATCTTAATGCCTGGAACTGCAGCCTAGACAACCCTGATGTCAGCTGGCTGGTGAGATTATGTCCAGGTGACACAGAAGTGGGGCTCAAAGGCAGCCAGCCTGTAGACCAGGGCACGGCAGGTGCTGGGCTTCAGTTCTGCTTCAAGCAAGCTAAATGCCTGGAGCTGGAGTGAGATCAGGTCTCGTGCCTACCTGCATCTGGCAGGAATCAAATCCACGTGCTGCTCCATCATGGGAATTACAGCATGGAGAGACAGAGTGAGCTGACTTGCTTCTGATCCAAGCCAGAAGTGCTGGTATGGACTCCAGTGCCTGTGCTCTGTGTGCGACTGCCAAACCGCCCCGTTCTCTTGGCTGTTCACCCTTCCTTGCCCCACTCCCTCGCTCCTGGTCGCTGCTGCTGCCATCCTCCAACATCATCTGTTGCTCAGGCTGGGAGAGGCAAACACCCGTGTCTTTGTGCTGAATGTCTGGCAAAGTGTTGGCAGTAGCTGAGGAAGCCTCGCTGGTGAGCGGGTGTTGCTGCAAGCAGCGTGGTGCAGCACCTCTCCTACGCAGCCCGAGCAGCAGCCGAAACAGCCGCCTTCTCTGGAGCTCATCCTGGCACACGAGCCAAGGAGGATTAACTAGACTGTAAAAATCTATTGGCTGGTAATTACACTTCAGTATTTGATTTACACACAAAGCCAGATAATGCAGAAAGCGTGAAAATGTTTCAAAATGCTCATTCATCAGTTACAGATCCCCTGCCCAACGAGATGCTTTTATACCCAAGACAGAGTCTGGCACTTGGCTGCTGCAGGGGGGAACTCGCAGCTTTTGGATCGAACCTACTCAATAGCTGGGAAAACACTACATTTGAGTACTGGTCCTTCCTGCAATTTTTTGTGTCATTTCGATTGGGAAAGGACATTCCAGGAGCAACCTTCCATTATGGACTGCACCAGGCTTCTGTCCTTATCTTGTACGCAAAGCCTTAAAATCCTGTGTCAGGAAAAGGAGGTGCTGCTGTAAGTTTTCTGCCCCCTGCAGAGCCACCAGGTAAGAGGGACAGTCTTTCTGTAGCAAGAGACTGACCTCCAGTGGACAAACGGGGCAATCATAAGAGCTTGTTCTAATTAAAATGAAGCTGAATGAGGAGAAGAGATGAAGAAGTTGGAGAGAGACGTCCCTCTCTCAGTTATGACATAGTAGTGTGGTGAAATTGGATGTACAGCAAAATCTCTGTGCATGTGCAGCTGTGCTGACTGCTGGAGGCTCAGAGTCTCAGTCCTCGACAAAGTTGGAACAAAGTGCTCTGAAATGTAAAACTGCCATGAAGCTAAAAGCACTGGAGTGACAAGGTCTGAGAGCTGAGGGGCTAAGTGCACCTTGGCTGAGCTCCCACCTGTAAATGTCCCCACAAGTCCCCTGCCCTGGTTGTGAGGTGATGTGACTTTGCACAAGAGGAGGCCTCCAAGGAAGTTGGGAGAGGGATATGAATTGCAGCAGCTTAATGTTGGATGTTTTAAACTTTTCATTCTCAGAATCACAGGGGGCTTGGGGTGAGAAGGAATCTGTGGAGGCCATGTGATCCAGCCCCCTGCTCAAGCAGGATGACCTAGAGCTGTTTGCCCAGGACCACGTCCAGATGGCTTTTGATTATCTTTGAGGAGTGAAACTCCACAGCATCTCTGGATAACCTGTGCCAGTGCCCAGTCAGGGTCACAACAAAAGAGCGTTTCCTGGTGTTACGAGGGAACCTCTTGTGTGTCATTTTGTGCCCATGGTTTTTAGTTGTGTGCTTGAGCTCTATGATGCCTATCAATATTTAATAACTGTGTTGCTGTAAATGCAGTGCTTGAGTTAAAAATCTCAAGCCTCTCTTTTTATAAGGAAGATGATGTATGACTAGAAGTGGATGTGCTGTTCAGCTTCTGAGTGACACGATAATAAAAATCACTAAATAAGTTAGTTGCATAGCAAGTTTCATCATCAGACTTCCAATGGCTGGAGCTGCACCTAATACGAAACTAGAAAACCTTAATCGTTCTTCTCCAGCCTTGCTTGGGTGATGTACTTTGAATTTCACCACCCAGCGAGGTTTTCTAAAGCCCATCAGCAGCCTAATGAGAAATAATCTGAGGGCCTTGTTGGTTTTGGTGAGGTTGTTTTCAAGATGAGAGTTTTGTGGCTGCCTTTTAGAAAAGGACTGCAGGGTCAGAATGGGGTTAAGTTTTGGCAGACTTAAGTTTTTCCACATTCTGTTATGTGCAAGCACAGGTTTGAATGGGGGAAGGGGGGGCCGATTTGAAACCCATCTCTGTCAGGAAGGGAAATATGTTCAGCAACAAGAGCTGTTGCTGTTTCCTTAGACAAGGAACTTTCCTTAGTGCTGCTCCTTTGTGTGGTGGAAGCCAGTCTTAGCAGAAAGCCTTTCCACAGCTCTTTCATAGGATGAGGGGTAGTTCAGGCAGGAGGATGCCTCAGGAGTTCTCTTGTCCAGCATCCTGCTCGCAGCAGGGTCAAACCAAGCTGCTCCAGGCTTGATGTGGCCCCTGATGCCTGCAGTAACATTTGGTATTTCCCTGCAGTGTGTGACAAGGACATTGATGGCAGGGTTAAGCTTTCCCCTGCCAAATGATTGAGATCACTGTCTTTATCACTCTGAGGAGGAGACAACAAATGCTTGCTGGCCGCTAAGGGAAGAGCACATAGGAAACCATTTGCTGTGGTATGGGGAGAGCTGCTGGCAGTGCCCACCTTCCCTGCTCCCCACATATGTGTTAGCCGAGAAGCTGGCTGGGGTGCTGTCAGGGACACCTTCCCATGTTGATGCTGCTGCTTTACTCTCCCTCTTCTGGAAGCTCTCAAAATATTTGAAGGATTTGAGTAGTTGGTAGGTGGAAGATATTGCTATGTTCCCCAGTCCTCCTCAGGTGAATAGAAAGGGGGTAATTATTCCCCTGTGAAAATGATGGTGAGTGGTGTTTTTTGCAGCACTGCTGTGTACGCCACTCGTCTCACAAGAAAATACATCCCAAATTTTCCCTATGGTGTTTGATGATGTGCCTGTAGATGTGAGTGTTAGTGGGCAAGCGCCTATCCAGGTTTCACTGGGTGTGTTATTGCCTGGAATTTGCCTGTTGGTATGAGAATAGATCAACACTTGAATGACAACTAATCTATATAGTGAAATGTATTATACAAGCTTTAATTTACATAGATATGAAGTCTGCTTATAGGGAGTGGAAATCAATAATGGCTTTTATATCATCCTCTGGGTAGAATATTAAGTCTGAAATTCCATAATATCTAAACTGCATCAAGAGATTACAAGTCAATAGCACTAATAACATAAAAAAGATCGTTTTATCCTCTCTTAATAAATTTGATATATCTGCACTTTCCAGATGGGGTTTTTGCTCTTTCAGAATGAGAAATGTGTTGCAGTCTTTGTCATTTTATTACTGTTTGAGGTTATGGCCAGAAGCTTGCAATGCAGGTGGTGTATAAAAACAGAAAGAAAAGGTGGTCCCTGCAGTCTGATCTGAATTTGAGGGGTAGTTGGTGGGCAGCCAGATTATCTGAACAGGAACCTTGACTTTTTCCTGGTTCAAAGCCCACCCACGAGCAGAGAGGTTTGCTATGGACCAAACTGTACTCAATTTAACGCTGTACCGGTACCAAGCAGGGAGTGGGTTCAGATTAAACCCAGCCTTCTCTGCAAAGAACCCATTGCCAGTACATTCCTACAGGCAATGATGTGATTCCCAGTCCAGCATCCATCTCTGCTGTGTCTTGGAAAGGCATTGCTGCCACTTTATATTTTTTTATTCTTTCTTTTGAGCTAACTGGAGCCATACAGCAATCTGCTTCAGCCACTCTGAAGGCTCTATTTTTCTATAATTTGCTTTGACTCTGAATAGACGGGAAAAGTGAGAATGAAAGAAAACACTTCAGTCAGAACAATGTCTCTTTCCAAAGGCATGTCACAACAGGAAATACAATTAAAATTGACTGAGTGCCCATGGTTGGTACATAAAACCTTGTGCTGTGATTCACAGTAGCAGAGCTCAGTGAACATGATGTGCTGGAGTATTGACAGTCCCTGGCTGTTTCTCCGTACCTTGTCCAAGTTGTGCTATTTTTCTTTCACCCCCTTTTCCCCCCCTGCAAGTGCTTTCTCTTCTGTGTGATGAATACAGCCATTAATCCAAGATTAACTTTTTTCAGGTTCTTTACATCACCTCTTCTCCTCTGGTTTTAATCAGCTTTGCACAATCAAGTTACGTCTGTCTTAAATTTTCTGTGCTTACAATGGTGCAAGAAGAACCAGCAGGCAGTAGAGAAGTGAAGCAGAGGGAAGAGGATGACAAAATTGTGGGAATGGGAGGAATATAGGTGGCTTTTCAGATGGGCTGTTTTAATAGCTTGAAAAATTACCTTTTTCAGAGAACACATAATGACTTCCAAGTGATTTACTCAAAACTGTGACTTCTTTAGACTAAGGTTTTCTCAGAATTTCTTGGGGATTTGAAATTAAAGCACTGAGCCTATTTGATTAACAGCCTTCTGTAATGCAGCTGCTTTTGTGTGTACAGCAAAACCATCTACAGACAGACAATTTTGTTTTCTGTAAAACTGCATCTCTACTGCAGCATTTAAAGCCTGTATCTACTATGCATTCCTTATTTCTCATGCTGTCATGAGGAATTAATTTGATTTCTTTGGTTGTGCCCTATTTAGGCAAAAAAATATGGAAGAAAACTTTAGATACTGCAGATTTTATTAAGCATTGATGTTTTCTAGGAAAGAGAGCAGATTCTGAATTATTTCTCTCAAGGTAATTAACTTGCCTTCTAGATAATTCTATTGAAATGCCTAGAGTTTGTGAATTGTACAATTATCATATTTTCCTATCTATGTAGATCTCTAGCCAAAACAAATTCCAGGGCTGGCATTTTGATTTGTTTGCATTTCAGCTCTGCCAGATGACTGCTGTTTCTTTAAGTGAGCCAGACTAAAAAAGCCTCATGGGAACAGGTGGCAAGAAACAGAGCAGGCAGGATTCTTTTCATCATTCTGTTCCTAGATTGCCTCCTCAGCAATGACTCTCTTTCAGGATGTGATGTAGCAACATACATATTTTTCCTGGCCCACTAGTACTTTTAATAATTCCAGGTCAGTTTAAGAGTGGACCTGAGGAAAATCTTACACACATCAAAAGTGTCAAATTTTAGTTGTAGGTATTGAAGGCTGGAAGTTTCAGCCACAGAAGCATGGCTTAAGGACAGGCATGGACAAAAGCAAAGTTAAGAGCAATCTGAAATGGCTCAATGTAATCTTTACTATTAGAGATCTGAAAAGCTCTTAACACTCAGCATCCACTGAGAAGGTGACTGTTCCTGAAAGACTGGATTTACTTCATACATTATGGAAGAGTTTGTGATTATCTTCATCTGGGCACCCGTTGCTGTATTACTAACCTACGGCATGGGGTTGCAAAGATCTCTGGTCTCTGAAAGCAGATGGTTTGTTATGATACTGCTGATGCAAATTATGCATCATATTATTATGAAGCCAAAAAAGTGACTCAGCACTGGATCTGGTATGAGTTGCTGCTCTTGGTAGCAACACTGGCACAGCTTGACAGCAAAGGGACCTGGAAGCTGAACTGCTGTGCCATTTGAAGAGGAGATGGGAATTCTAGAACTATATTGCTGTCAAGATATTCCAGGTAATGGGGGTAGATCATACAACTGCTATGAATTTCTTACCACTCTGTGTTGGAGAGGTGCCTAGGGATTGATTTGTTCTCTGTGTGCCACCTAGTTGTGATGCTCTCTGTGTCTTCACTGACCTCAGACAGCCCAGGCCTACTGCATGTTCAGCATTTTTCCCTTTTCATTAATTTTTAACCAGTCCTGTAGACTTTCCAGGTGTCCTTTCAGCTGTCGACTCTGACTGTGCCACAGCTGCTAAGCTGCTGCTGCTAAGCCACTCAGTGTGACCCTCTGTGCTGCTCACTTCAGGCAGAGGAAGAACAAGACTCAAGAATGGCCTGTGAAATGCAAATTACTCTGCCAGGTAGGAGAGCAAAAGCAAAGCAAATGAGGGTGTCTTTTAATTAAATGTAATGACAAGGAGGCCAAAGAGCATCCCCTGCTAATTCCTGAACTACTTTGGCAGGAGGCAGAGAAGAGGCAGAAAGGGAGAATACTTGCTAGAATGGGACAGGGGAAAAAAAAAAAAACCAGGGCAAAAAGGGAGGTGACACTGCAGCTTGTCCTGCTCATCCCTCTGGTAGGCAAATCTTTTGGATGAGATAGCACTGTCACTAGCTGCTCTGGTTTTAATCTGTTCCTATTGCTTGCAGGAATATGCATGGGCCTAAGATAATTTTAATAATGTGGTTTCTGTAATTCCTTTTTATTGGTTATATAGAGCTGAGGGAAAGCCCTGTTGTCCTGGGAGTTGTACTCATAAAGACAGGACTTCTTCCTTTATTTCAGTTTCTGTGTCTTTCAAGTGAGAATGTGCTCTGGTACACCTCAGATCAGCTTGTTGGCAGGGCTCATGCAGAATTTTGTACTGTATCAGAGGTCGGGTGCAGGTACCCCACACAGCTGGTGGGCAGCTCTGCTGGGCTGTATAAGCCCTACTTCATTTTGTTGCTCAGACCCCACTTGGGAAAACACCAGTGCTGAGCAGGTACCCCCAGGAACTCTCCTCAGCTGTTGCTTCTGTCAGGGAGCCGAGTGGTGATGGACAGGCTTTATCTTATGGATGGGTGTAAATGTGTGTATGATACTGTTATTTTTGGTACATCTGGAGCTTCATGATTTTGCTGTTGTTAGTCTCCATTGTGGAATACACTCCATGTGGAAGAGATTCTCCACACACCTTCATTTCCGTAAGTGTTCAGGCAATGATGTGAAAAAGTGTCCCCCAAGTCTCACTTTCTACACCTTCCTGAGAACTTCCCTCCTACCCAAAGCAAAGAGGTTTGGTGGCCTTTGGTGGTCAGTAGAGCCAGGTCAGAGAGCCCAGGGTTCAATAGCAAGGAGGGACATTTTTTTTATCCTGTTCTGTGTGGATATGTTTTTTTCCCCTTACATGAAATGTTAGGAAATAATCTTTTTAAGGTGAAACCTGGCACAGTTTATAACCCACATTCTCCTAAAGACAAGCCTTCCCCCATCCTCCCTTATCCCCAGGCTAAGTGCTGACTCTCCCTGGCAGCCTCACACCCTCCAAGGCAGAATTGTTGAGGATTTTTTAGGGCACCTTCTGCTGTTTCAGGGTTGGCTCCCTGAATGTCACTCAGGAGTTAGTACTTAGGGTTTTCAGTGACCAACTGGAAATGAACTGGGGACACTCTTCTCTCTTTGGCTGATGGAGATGAAAGCTTCCAGGTGAGCAGATTTTGGCTGGGCAGGATGGTGGTGGGCCCATCGTAATTCGTCCAGATGGCTGATATGGAGATTTCCATCAGATATATTTCAGGGTGAATGTTTCTTAAACATGCATGCAATATAAGTCAGGAAAAAGTTCCTGTTGCAGATTCAAGAATTTCAATGAATTTTTTCAATAGGACAAAAGCCTGAAAGTAGTTTGACCAGGATTCCTAGCAAGGGGTTTTCACAAGTGGCTGGGACACTGACAAACAAGCTGTTCCTTCACTTACTCATGTGGTTTGGCCCATTGTAAAGACAGAGCAGGGAACAGGAATTTCTATAAACTGTGGATGTGTAGTATTTTATTCTGTTGTAGTAGCAAAACTGTACTATTTCTAAAGAGATAATGCCAGACATAATAATATAGAAAATAGTATTAAGGAATACATGTATTAGTTTAGAAATGCATCAGCTGCCATAGAAAATGTTCATGTCAAAACCATTAGTACTTGATTAGTAATGCTGGCAGAGACAGGATTTTCTTTCCTCCTTTTTTTTCCTCCCTGTGACTTCAGCATTGGTAGTCCTGAAGGTTCACTCCATCCAGAAATTGTGCAAGATTTTCTTTGTACCTCAGTCCTATGGAGGACAGGATGTCTTTAAGTTGCATTTGTGCTCTTGGTTCTTTTCCAGTCCAGTGAATAAGAGTCAAACATCAAAGGTATAATGGAAGTCACCGCCAATTTGACTGATACCCTCAAATTATTTCAAGTAGATAAATAAATCATGGTGAACTCATAATTGTGATTGCTAGCCATATTTTTGTATTTGTATTAAGCACAGGTTATCTATGATTCTAAGGTGAGGACCAAGGTATGTTGTGCCAGGTACCCTGCAGACACAAAGTTCTGCTTTAACTCTTCTACATGATATGGACCTGCAGACTTGGAATCTGCCTACAGCATGGGCTGGAGTTGAGTGGCTGTGAGCTGTTTGGTTTGACAAAGAACATGCTTTTAATGGTATTAGGAAATTTCTCCCACTCAGAACCCAAATGCTAATGCTCCCTCATGCTTTAATTCTGATCTTTTTGCTGTTCTGGTTTATCTGTTGAGTAGACTGACACACAAGTGTTAATTTTTCCTTCTTAAATACTGCCTCTGATATAACATAAACCCACTGTGGGCCAATGAAGACCTTGGTATAGTTTTAATTCATTTTATTTCCAATGTTCATGCCCCAAGGCAGATCTATTTGTAATGTCTGAAAGTTTAAAATGTGTTACCTTCCGTGAGCACCCAGTGTTATGAATAATGGGGGAAATCCTTAAAATCATGAAGGGCATAGTGTAAAAAGTGAAAAAAAAAATGGCTGGTGGCCCATTCTTCCTCTACCCTTCCCCTTTGGTAGACATCAAAGTTCTTTGTTACTGTTCAAGGCAGCAGATACCAAGAGGTATAGGAGGAAGATCCAATATGTAACTTGTGGAGGCTGTGCCAGTGCCTCTGTTGTGACCACAGTTATCGATTCCTATGGTTTAACACCAGAAATGTCCACTAGATCCTTGAGCTTGACCACCAGTATTTTATAGGCTCTTTTAACTTGTCAGTCATTTATTCTTCTACTAAATCCAGTAGTTTGTGCTTGGCTCAAGCCATTCCAGCAGCTGATCTACATGTCAGAAGATGAGGATCCCCCATTTCCTAGGGACTATCTTCCAAGGCTTGATCTTTATCTACCTCCTTGTTATGAACTAAAAATAAGACAAGCAGTAATAGGTACAAATTGAAAGACCAAAAATTTAGGTTAGATATTAAGGAGAAATTTTTCACTGTCAGGGTGGTGAGACACTGGAACAGGCTGCCCAGAGAAGCTGTCAATGTCCCAGTCCTGGCAGTGTTTGAGGCAAGGCTGAATAAGGCCTTGAGCAGCCTGGCTGAGTGGGAGCTGTCCCTGCCCATGGCAGGGGTGTTGGGACTGGATCATCTTTAAGGTCCATTCAAATCCTTACCATTCTGTGATAATTCTCTGTCAAGGTCTAAGCCTTCCAGATCATGACATGGGCACCCACAGTTGTGTCTCACTGTTCATGAGAACCACAGGATAGTTCAGGTTGGCAGGACCTCAGGAGGTCTCTGGTCCAACCTCTGTCTCAAAGCAGGGTCAGACCAGGTTGCTCAAGGTTTTATCCAGCAGAGTCCTAAAAACCTCCAAGAGAGACTGGCCAACCTGTGCCACTGTCTGGCTGTCTTGATGGGGAAATAGTTTCTCCTTATATCTAGTCTCCTCCTCACTGTTTCACTTGGACCTGTAGGCTCTCAGCATGCACCATGTGGAGATCCTGGACCTGCTGTCTTGGTAACACCTCCACAAGCTTTGTGGGTCCTTGTGAAGCCAGATCTTATCCAGGCTGAATGAACTAAGCTCCCCCAGACTTACCTGTAGGGGTGTCTGTTTATAAAACAAACCCCTTAACACCCAAATGCAGCACAAGATGATGTCAGTTTGTTGAGCAGTCTGACCTCTGTTATCTTGATGACAATTAAGGTATAATAAAACCTTTGTAGGTTAAAGGACAGATGTCTGTATGTTTTACATAAAGGTCAGAGCTTCCCATCAGTTCCTCTCTAGTAATTTCATCTGTTAAATTTGATTTTATATCAAAACTCAGGCATCAACATTAAAATCCTTTCTTTCAGGCTGGTCCAAGCTGAGTCCTCTCAGCTGCCCTGCTGGCTTCCAAGCTTTTTGTCTCACAGTGATCTGAAATACCATCTCTATACCTCACCAGCCACCCAGACCTTTCCTTCTCCTGATGCTGAAACAGAGGGAAAGCAGAGCAATCAAAAAGCTTTTGCATTGCTTCCTGAATTCCTTTACAATGTTCAATGTAAATGCGATGAGCTCTCATGTAACACAGGCACCAGCTCATTACCCCACTTATTTCTGGAACACCGTATCCCAGCCGTGATGCTGTGCACTCAAAAGCAACATCCTGCTCTTCCACTTACACATTTGCTCTGCTTTTACCATCAGTAACAAACCTGTAATCTCTCCTGGGCAGGATTTTGTTTCCAGTTCTGGTTCTCACAGCCAGCTGCTACAGCACGGGCAATTACAGTGCTTGACAACTGCTGCCAGGTGGTTTTTAGATGGAGTTTTAAGGATTGCTTTTGACTCGGAAAGCTGCAAATGGCCTGTGACCTTTCTGCAGGAAATTGTACCTCTGCTGCAGTTGAACCATGCTAGCTGCAAAATACCTCTTGGGTTCCAGCTTCACCAGGAAAGAAAAGCATCTGGTAAAACCCTCCCGGAAGAGAGGCTTTTAGTAACTTTTAATGGGTCAAATAAACCTTAGGCCTCATATGATGCACTGCCCAGAAACTCTCAGTTGCTGCCTCTCCCCTTGGGTTTTCCCAGGCTCAGACTAGAGACTGCAGCATGCAAAGTGTCCAAAGTGTCCACAGTGTCCAAAGCTCTGCAGAATCTGTGAAGTATCCCTATCTTTCCCCTGCCCCATGACTGGAAGCCTTTCAAATTGCCATCTCTTTTTTTGACACTGCTATTTGCTTCTGCATCACCAGAAGGCTGATGCCAGCCCGTTTTACACCCTAAGCCTGAAAGAAGGCAACACTATGTTTAGCTTTACACCTGCTATTCGGTGGTGCACTCTTCCAGATGATATAAGCTACTGAGAGGGAGACACACAGGTGATGTAATGTGATGTAGCCTAGCTCAGTAGTGGAAATTGTTCTGAACTTTTAAGTAAATGTTAAACTCACTGTAATAATTTCTTTTAGACATTAATCCCACAAATGCACAATGACAGAGAGCACTAGTCTTATCTGCCATGTTCTCACAGCAAACATTTAGGGAAGCAAGAAGGAAGAGCAGCAGATATTTGTGTTTGCCACATGCTTGATATGACCTCTTTGTGCTCAAGTTGCCATCTGTTGTGAAGCACTTTATGGGCGTTTATCAAGCCTTCTGTATCTTTCAAAACAATATTGCTACTTTATCATAAAAGGTCTGAATTATGCTATAATGGCCCTAACTTTCCACAAACACTGACATCTTTACAGGTGCTGCTCAGGATTTTTGCTGCTGATTTCCACTGGGGGGGCTGGAGCTCTGCTGACTTTTGTCTCTGTACAGCTTTCCGACAGGAAACTCTCTCCACAGCGATATAACATCATGCAAGCTATTCACAGGGGAAACTTCACCTACGGCTGCAATGCAGCTGTGTCTGATGTTAAATATGGAATCCACTGATATTTTGACACAAGGGGAAGACCTGTGCTCGGGGAAGTCCTTTTATCATATGATTAAGCTGTCATTTAAATAGTGTAAAAAATAACTTCTAAGCAGAGGAAAAAGAAACAGTCTTTTTGCAAATGATTGCTGAAGGTGAGGTGATTGAAAGGGACATAGAGCAGTATTTTGTTCTGTTTTTAACTCGTCTTTAATAAAACACTGTATCATTTTGTGAAGCAGTGGAAATTATGGAGATTCTGCTGTTTAGATCTCTAGAGACAGATGTGTGCGATCAACAATTGCTCACTAAAGCAGCTTCTAACAGAATCAAGGAGAAGCAGAAAAACGCTGAAGAGAATAAGGGAAGCCACTGAGCTCTGAGAAATGCTTTATCTCATCTCTGCAGAAGAATACAACATTCCTTGGTAAGGAAAGGAAATATATTGAAATATATAATATATATATATATATAATTGATATGAGCTGGAAGCCAACAAGCTGTTGTGGGTCTGCAGTGTAGACACTCCTACAGCACAGCCTCGCTGTGTGTCCACAGGGCAGGGCTGTTGTCTGGCAGCACCCAGCTAGCCAGGTGAATCTTAGAGGGAAGATGCACCATGGATGGCTGAGCAGCAAACATATCCTGGGCAGGTAAATGTCTGTTCCTGCACCTGCTCATAGCCTGGGATCACAAGGGAAGGAAATCAGCCTCCCTGAATGCTGCCTGTTGCTGTCTGTCCTTCAGACCCACTCTCCCCAGGCTGCAGGGATGTGATGACCACAGCAAACAGTACACCAGGGAACACTCTCTTGGGCGCCCCTTCTGCCAGCAGAAACACCCGATTTTGTCAAAGGCAGGTCGCTGCTGCTGCTCCCGGGAAAGGAGGGGGCGGCTTCTGAGTGCAATTCCGCAGCTGACATGCAGCTGCTGAACGGGAGCCAGCCTGAACGACCCTGGGATGGCAGAGTTTGCAGATCTAACACCAGACACATCTATTGGCAGGGTTGACCGTGTTTTTGTAAAGGCTGTGCATAAGCTGTGGGTGGAAGGCAAACAAACACTCTCCAGAAAAAGCACGATGAATGAAATGGACCGAACATTAAGAAACCACACCATTTTTCTGTGACATCTTCCTGGGAGAGGGTAAAAACTCAAACCAAAAATAACCTCTGCACAGAGAGCTCCAGGGACACTAATATAGGCTGGTTAATTAAACAACAAGAACAAGATCTGTTTATTAGTTCCCACAAAAAGCTGTGGAGGGATTGGGAATCCAGCATTGACAATAAATCCTGGAGCCCTTCTGAGCAAGAAACAAAGCTGCAGAAGGATCCAAAGCACCAAGGAAGAGATGAGCTGTGTGGCCCTGGTTCAGTGTAACATGCTACCTTGCCAGGCAGGGAACTCAACCCTATCTGCAGACCAATAGAGCCAAGGGAGTGTCTGCAGGCTGGGCAAGGATCAGTCCTTCCAGTCCAGCAGTCCCTGCCTCTGGGCCAGGGCCAGTGGACTGGGAGCTTGGCCTTGCTTCCCCCTGAAAGCAGTGGGGCTATCTCACCTGCTTGGATGTCAGGGAATAGTTTTTGGTTGGGTGGGCTAAACTGGCAAATTGCAAATGCTTCCTTCGCCAGCCTGATGCCCTTGCAGATTCACGGTTTGCCACGTTAACAGTAATTTCCATGTATGTCCTGGCACTGGATCACCAGTGGCACCACTGAGGAATTCCAGCTCTTGGAAAAAACAAAAGTGGAGCTGGAGACTGCAGTAACTGATGCCATGTGAGAGAGAATCAGCCCCCTCTTTACCACCCCTCATGCAAAGGTGAAAGAGTAGGAATAACCAACCAGTGGAGTAAAGGAAATCCTGAGGTTAGTTTGAGATTTTGGAACATTCTGCCCCCATTTAGACCTGTCTAATGCCTGAAACTGGAGCTGTAAGGGTTCTCTCCCACTTTAGTTTGCCATATCCTCTGTATTCCCCTTGTAAGCTGAATGATTTGGAATGTGTTGATCCTCGTTCTGGAAATTGTGTGTTTTTGAGCTTGACAGCTCAAAATGATGATGATGGCAAACTCAATGTATCTTAGAAAATGTGTTTATATAGGCTTTCTGTCAAGCACCATTTAAATGCTATACATCATGATAAAAATGAAGGTGAAAGCAACTCTGTTAGGTCACTGATGGGAAGGCAGTGTCCTGGTTACATTAAAATATCTTTTGTTGTCAGATGAAGAATGCCTGTATTGAAAGGCCACCAGCTTTACAATTAGTGCAAGATACAGGGATGAAAGGCTTTTTTTACAGATATGAAAGAAAACCCCAATAAAATTTGCAAGCAAAATATGTTCAGGTAAGAGCTGATCTGCATGTAGTAACCAAGTGTTGGTTGTAACGTGCTGTACAGCAGTAGGGTTGCTCAGCTCACATCCACATTAGAGGAATGCAAAGTAGCACCAACCCCATGGAGCATTTTCATTATGAAGATGACATTTCAATAAATAAATTAAAAAAAAAACTAAAGAGAAAAATTAGATTTGAGCTGCTAATTTTGAAATCGGTTTTAGAGAAAAAAATTACTTGGATGTATATCATAACAGAAAATTTCAAAAGAACTTTAAAATGGAGGATTTTTTAAAGACCTGCAAATGGAGTTATCTTTGTCATACATGCCAGACTGATGATTTCTCCTATATGAGAAAGTAATGAAAGTAAAATCTCCAGTAACTGCACAGGCCTCACACTTTGCATGGACATCAAAGATTCATGGTACAGGACAGTGGTGAGGTAGTAGACACTCTCTGACATCCTGTTATACCTAAGGCAATTCATAAGTATTTACTAAGAGGGTAAGATAAGCTGCACTGTGACCAAAAGTCTGTCCAATTCAGCAGCTCATCTCTGATGTGACTTACAGACACTTAAATGAACCTAAGAACAGACATGCACACCTGGAACGATGCAGTCAAGCATACTTGACCTAAAGAACACTGAAACTACAATTTTTAATTTCTGCTTGTGGGCTTCATACAACGAAACTTTGTTTTGCTTACTGTAGCATGGAAATTATTTCATGTCCTGACAGCTTTCAACTCTTCTATCCTTGTAAGTACAGTGGCCATCTATTACTGGCCACATAAGTGTTCTGTTGCATACCCACTATTCATAATTCTGTCACCTTTATCAAAGACATCCTGGTCCCCACTGTGCTGCAGTCCTTTTGGCTGCAGTCAGCCTCAGTTGTTTACCTAGTTTAACCTCAGAGAAACAAACTGAGTCTACTCTTGCACCATGATACCAGTTTCTTCTTCTCTGCACAAAACAGGTGGTGCCTAAAGCTGATGTGAGAGGTGGAGAGGATAGCTTTATCTGGTAGAAGTAAAAATCTCTAAGAACATCTCCTCCAGGATCCATCTGACATGCATATTATAAAGGAAGCAGCCTCACTGTTGATCATTTACCTGGATATCTGTCAGTCACTGCCCCATTTTAATGGCTATGGTGCATTACAGTCAGTCCTAAGGTTAGAGATGTAACTCATTCCATTAATTTATATGCCTGGAGAATAAGATGGGTGTGCAAGAAAACCATTCAGAGGAATTAAGATATACATTTTGTAAAAAAATTTAATTTGGAAAATGAGACAGTCCACCGTTTTCTTTTAGCCTGTCTAAAACAGTCAAATTGGAAATACAGAACTGTGATCATGCATCTGATTTTTCAGTTACTTAATTCAAGAATTAGGACCAAACTTCTAAAAAAAATCTAGGTTAACACAGAAACACTAGTTTCTTACTTCCATATTAACTTTTACATCTCCCAGTTAATGACTGCTAACACAAATATTAAGTATTTAGATCCATTTAGAACAACCAAATGCAGAACCTCCTATAATCCATACTACATTTTGTTCCCCAAAACTGAGTATATACAATCATAATAAAAGGCAATGTGTCAGAAGAGAGTGCAGTATAGATAAATTAACTTGAATAAGAAAGGTAGACATGGAAGGTTACTCTGGCTTTCACTTGCAACTCTACATTCAAGAACTCCTGCTAGCTCTTCTTTCAGAGTTTTTGTCTGTAGTGCCTGGTATTTCCTTCTGCAGTGCTAGGAGATGTAGGGGATCTGCAGAAGTTCAACTTAAGTTTGCACATCTGAATTTAATTCCCCAGGTTTAGTCAGTGTCATCTGTCATCTCTTTGCACTGGAACACACTTAAATCTTATATTTGTAGAAAGGAAATAATTTTGTTATTTGAAACAGAATGGGGAAGTCAATGAAATGAAACAATGAGCCATTCTTTTTTTAAAAAGGAAAATTTATTTATGGCTACATACACCACATATAAAATTAACATTTAACTGAAACATGTAATTATTTCAATCATTTATGACTAAGCACTTACAATGTTGACTACAAAACTGTACAGTTCATATTTAGTAACCAATTCTTACAGCATAGTGCAATTGTAACATTTTATAAAGAAAATAATTTGTGCCTTTTTTAAATAAAGTGCATTAAATTACTATCTTGTATACAACAAGAAGCTCTGTAGTTGCAATTCAAAGCTCTAAGGGAAACTGAGGCAAAGATGTTTCACTTCCTTTGAAAATCATTTCATACGCTGGCAAGCTATGGTTCAAACTTCAACCACAGTTGAATTAAAAAAGAAACAAATAACAAACAAACAAAAAAAACAGACCAAAAACCTAAATTAGTATAAGAAATAACCACAGCCTTTATGTATGGAACCAGTAACTGGTTCTCATGTGAAAAGCACACCATGCAATCCGCCTGGCTCCTGTGAGATGTACAGCATGAGAACTATCCTCCATGCAGATGCTTTTGTGAAAGCTTTTAGAATTCAGCATGGAACTACACTGCAGTATCAGGTCTCTAACTGAAATGTACAATGTTTCCTAGGAAAAGTTCTCTCTGAGGATTTGATGACCTGAACATGGTAAGCTACAGGATTTTTTTTTCAATTGCATTTGGCAACAAAAAAAGTAGGGGTCTAGAAAATTACAAGTGGTTCTACTAGCCCAAGTATTCCAAATTTCACGGTCTAAAGTTAAAGACAGAGTTTATAGCTTTATTTCAGAGGCATACTTATAGCACTTATCCTATGAAATTCCATCTGTAAACACATTTACAACCAACTTTTGTAGATTTTGGCTGTGAGGGTAAAGTTCAGACCAAACAAAGGAGGGCTTTAGCCCCAAAGAGTAAGAAGCTATAGACATCAGAATGGACAGAGTATAATGTGTCTCTCTCCAGAAACAATGACAAAACCAAGAATGCCCATTTCCTTTGGTTGGCTCTGGTTGAAGCCCAACAGGAAAGTCTATATTCTTCTCTTCCTCCATACATATATGGGACTGCTATCAGCTTCAACAAAAAATATATTTGAGCACATGCAAGTAACCCTAGAGACTGCCTGACTAGTTTGCTGTATGGGTAATCCAGGCAATTTACCTGCCTCTTCAGCTGCAATACTCATTCCACACTTTTGGCACATATCACACACACTGTTCCTGCATTCTGGAAAAGTGCATTTTCTTCCTAGAGGGACCAGCCTGAGTTCAGCAGCAGATTACTGCACCTTCAGCTGTTTGGCTCTGGGATAGCTGCCGTGTAAAAAGCTGTGTGCTGGAGCGTGCTAACTCCCAGCAACCACTTACCTCCTCCTCCCCAACTAGGGAAAGTCTCTGTTTACACTGAGAGGGAGATATAAAAGGTAAGAGCTCCAGTATGGCTGGAACGTGATTGAAGAAGGCTCCCTATTTTCTATCACCTTTTCGGAAAGCTCTGTGCTGAGAGAAGAGCTCCCTGCCAAACCCATCGTGCTATGACCTGTGACCAACACAGCAGAAAAGCCTCACCTTTGTGCTCCTTTCTCCTGAGCCCTCTGGGGCAGAGGTGCCACAAGGCAGACTGAGTGTTGATCAGATATCGAGGGACTACATTGTCAGAGGGCAACAACACAAAAACTCATGGATGGGGCACAACTGACCACACTCCATAGGAACACAACCCTTTTGTCCTTTTCTGGATGTGGGTATTTCAATTTTTGAAGGACCAGAGCATGCTGCTTTTATTTGCATACTATAAGATAGATCTCTCCCCTGAAAGCAGGGGAAGCCAAATTCCTTCTTATTTGGATGGGTTTAATCTTAATGAACACTGAAGTAGGAGGAAAAATCTACAGTGACTGTAATTAATAAATGCATTTGAGCTCTATACCTTGGCCTTAGATCTTAGAGGTCCTAGGCCTTTTTCCCAGAAGACCCCTGAAGCATATTATGTGTTTTGTGTGCTCTTTAAAAATGAATGCCTACAATTTTTTAGGTACTCTAACATTCCCCAGATTAGCATCAGCCAGTGCAAAATGTCCACCTGTATCCTGCGACTGTATGGAATCATGATCTGTGCAGTCCTGTTACCAAAGTACCTATGGAAGACAAAAAAAGGGCAAGAGAGAAAAGGGAACAGAGTGTAGAGAAAAAGTTATAACTGCTTTATAGGTTCATGCTTGTGACAAGTACATTCCTGTAATCTCAAAGCTGGCAATGGGATTTGTCCAAATTAAAGACATGAGAATTTGCTTCCCTTCCAAAACCTCTCGCCTGTCTTTGTTTGTTGAAATATCAATTACTGCTGAATCTTTCAGTGTTTGCAAGACTCATACAAGTCGGGCAATATTTTTCTTTGATCATAAGAAACTGCCCAGCAAAGATGTTACACTTTAACCACATCCATGGTGAAGGTATAGAGCATGATATATGGCATGTCATAAAAACTAAATTAAATAATTGTAATAATTATGTATGTATATATATTATATTTAAGTATGTAATTATGCTATTTAAAAATGATAGTTCATCATACTTAATCAAGTTAATGGCATACTAAAATACTCTAAGAAACTGTTTCTCTATTCAGCATGTAATATAACTAGTATGTCATTATACCTATTTCATAGGTATTTCCTTTTGAGTTTATATTTAAAAGGAAAAAAAATAGATTTTGATGGCATTTATTTCCTAAAAGTAAAAGGTCTTCCATTTTCTAAAGTAAATTATTGTAGGATGCAGCATGTGCAGTTGGTATTGGCTTGTTTTTCCCTTGAGAAACTGGGACTAGGCCTCTATTCAGGCATCGTGGGAGATCATATGGTTGGGATCTGGTGGTTAGAGGAAAAAGAATATTACCAGTGTAAAAAAAAACAGTAGCAGGACACTTGCTTTCCCTCCCCACAGGTGAATCAGATGTTTCCTGTGTATGGGCAGCACTCACTAAAGTTGTTCAATGAAAAGGGGCTGCTGATATGTTTGAAAGGGTTATAACAAACTATTAAAAACTTTGTAAATCAGCTTTTACCTAGGAATGCTCCACTGTACTTATGAGAGGCGGGTACTTAGAATCATATAATTTAGGTTGGAAAAAAACCCTTTAGGATCATTAAATCCAACTGCAAACCAATGTTTGCCTTGAAACAAAAAAGGATACCAGATATCTTGCTGCTGGAGGCTGGGGTTGTGGGGAGGTGAAGGAGAAAAAGAAAAATAACCCAACCTGTAATCCTATGGCCATCAGTTAAAATACTAATACTTTACACCTGTAATTCAAGGAAGCCCCTAAATGTGCAATGAATGTCCATAAGAACTCTATGCTTTTTAGGAAGTTCTGTGCTACTTAGAGATATCAGATAACTAGTTCATTAGTTCTGGGACATAACACATTTCCCCCTATGTGGGAGTGGGAGACATATAGTGTCTTTTCCAATTTAAATTTCTGGAACTATTTCCAACAATCTTTTCCAATTAAATATCTGTCATGTCAGCAAGTATGTAAAAATTGTGTTGGCATATGTAAAGTGCGAAACAAAAGTTTGGGGAGATGAGAACAATTTCCTTAAAAGCCAATTTAAGGAGTTTGTGACAGCAGCTGACCATTGTTATAAAATTAGTTTTACTCTCTCAATTACTTGCAAAGAATCTCCACTGGAAGAATCTCCCCCTATCCTTTCCATGGGGCACTGAATTAGTCTGTATCACAGCAGTGACACACTAACTGCAACATGGTTTCGTCTAACCTACAAGTTTGTGTTTTACCCTTCTCTTCTATAAGAAGTTTGTGTAACAGAAATGTGCAACTCTTTCTTCTTGTGGGGCTTACAAGATCACAACAATTTTTGAATAAACCACAGCATGGACTTTTTTAGTGCAAAGGCATACTGTTTTCAATGAAACATTTACTACAAAGTTGCAGGCTCAGCTACTCCCCAAAAGGAACAGAAATACATAATGACTTTCTGTAAAATAATCTTCTGGTGGTCCTACTCTGAATTTATTTACTTCTGATTTCAAGTGGGGCCATGCAAGACTGCTAACAAGACAAGTAATAACCTGAATAAAATATGGGGCAACCTTTCCAAGGAAGGTGGACCTCACTTCTGACCATATCTCCTCCTCTCTGCTCAAGAGGAGCAGCCAAGGACACGGGATTGCTGCACCACACCCGGGAACAGGGGCAGCCCCAGGGGCCCTCCCTGTACCTCGGGTAAGGTTCCAAACGGGCAGCTCTAAACACCCTCCTTACACAGGGGGTGCATTTATTTAAGCATCCTTCCTGGCCAAGCTCAAGCCACAAGTGATTGAATCTGGCTGATTCACCAAGCTATAAAGACTTGCATCTCTCATCTTTCATCATCCACTTAATATGAAAGTAGATATCCTTGCAGTTCATTCAGATTTCTGATCCATTAAAAGGAAATGCATATTCTTGATCTGAAGATAGCAGCACCCAGTTTTAAGGGGTAATTTCCTCTTGTACCAAAAAAGTATTTCCAGACAGGAGACTTTTCAAGTTTATTGGGAGTACCACCACTCTTCTACTGACAGATGAGGGAGATACATACACCTACTTTATCTTTCCTGACCTATTGTTTATTCATGAGATATAAATGATACTACTCCCTTATAGTTCCTTCCTTTTAGTTCTCTATAAGCAGAGAGTGAGAGATCTCATTTTTTTCTCCATGGAACATCTCTGGACTACCACTAAGCCAGTCTAGAACCATTCAGTATCTCAGATAAAGTGACAGGGTAGCTGGTGGGTTTTTAAATAGCAGCTACCCTGTCCAAGCCTTATTTATTTATTTATTGTACATAGAAAAAACAGGCCCTATATACTTTCTGTTCATAAAAGTCAGGGCCAACATTTTGAAAACATTGTTCTGAATGTTACAGAATCACTTTTTTTTTTTTTTTTTTTTTTTTTTTTTTTTTTAAGTAGTGAGTGTGTAGTTATGCTTCAGGGGCTTGATTTGTAGCAATGCTATTTTATCCCAACTTCCAATCACACATCAGGTTGCTTATCACCTTTGGGAAATAAAACCACGTGTATTTTATTTTTGAAAGTTAAAAAATCCCTAAGAAAACGAGGCAAGAGAATAATAGCTCTTTGGAGACAGCATGAGCGCTGGTCTATGCCAAAGTTTGCTGCTGTCCATGGAGGAGTTTTAGTGACCCCAAGATGCCTCAAGGCTGGTCCCTGAACACTAAAGAATGGATACAACTGCTTATGCCACGGAGTGTCCATGGCAGGAAGATGCAGAAGCAATATCAGTCCTTTGAGCTTGCTTCCAAAGAGCTTGGGTATTGGTAGGGGTTTTCTTCCCTGGTATCATACTCAAGCTGTCTTCAGAAAGGGCTAGCACCATTTATTGTAGTCACCCTGATGAGCAAGACAAATTTGGGTATTCTTGGGATTAAGTTATAACTAGAAATCCTGAATGCTACTAATTTATCAACAGAATGCTGTACAACTAAAATGAAACAATGAAAAGAATAAAACTCCCCAATGCAGTACGTAGTTTTTTCAGCAAATAGCACAAATTCAGGATCCAAGAATTAAGGTAAAATGTTATTGCTGCGTGATTCTATTCAGAAATTCAATGATTATAAAACAAATCAACCAGAAATAATGTTTCACATTGGTCTAATAGGATCTGCTTAATAAAGGAAGACTTACACTTACAGAAAGTCCTTATGCAAGTTATTTTTTTTTTTTGTCTAAAGTATATATTGCTTCATCTCTATTGCTCTGAGTTTACTCAGCAGTTTATAGTATCCACATCATGGAGGATTTTATTGCTCTTGTGCTAAACACGTGTTTCGCTTTATTGCTGAAATACTACTATTGGGGGAAATGATTAAAAAAAGAAAAAATAGAAGGTAAAACAAAAGACAATTAAAAAATCCTCTCCTAAGCTTTGATGATGAATGTATGAAAAAAGCTGACCACAATAAATTTTTCGCATCAGGATACAACCTGTTACTGGCTTTGGGACAAGTGTGTTAATAAATAAACATGAACTTCAATTCTTTACACTAAACTATATATTAGGAAAGAAAAAACCAACTTTTGTCATTACAATGGAGATATGAAAGCTACTTCACTGCACACAGAATGGTGCCTCTAACCCCCCATGTCTTATGCACTGTTGTTGTTTGATGAGACAATAAAATATCAGAAACTGCAAATTGGCTGGATTTCTGCCAGTTTCAGGAGGACCTTGGGTGGATACTGGCACCTCACCATACAGAACAGGGACCTCCACTGCCATTCTGAGGGGACAGCAGAGAGTTTCTTAATTCTGCAGGGTCTGAAGGGTGGCTGGCAGTCAAACAATTCTTCTGAGTGAGCAAGGTAGGCAGCTTTGCACCCACAGCTCTGCCCCTATTTCCCAAATTTTGTTCAGAGGTGTGTTACGGAGCAGCCATCCCAGTGCTGGTAAAGCTTGCCCTGACAGCTGTAGGCAAACCTATGTCATTGACTTTCAGTAGGATTTTCTGGACTATGCTACACAGCCTCAATTTTGGAACGTGTTTCTGGAAGAGGCAAAATCCTCACTGGAGGTCACAGCAGTATCTTTGGAGGCAGAATCATGTTTCTCATCTGTTTGTGGTGGAAGGTAACCATGCACAACTCAAACAAGGGCAAATCACATCTCTATGAGCCAGCTATGTGGGATTGCTATAATTAATCCTTCTTTCTTCCATTTGACTTGCTCTGCTCCTCAGGAGAGAAGCTTCCAATTACAAATCTCTCTGCTCTGGCACAAGGAAGAGGTCAGCTCCCCCGGCACACTGGAGAGCCCCCATGGAACTGAGCAGCCTGTGGAGTGAGGAAGATGACAAGGACATGAGGTGAAACAGCATGAGAAGAGGGGATGACATTATCTCCCTCTGTGCTGTTTTTCTCTGGCTTCCCTACCACACAGGTGTTGCCTAGAGAAAAACACTAATGCCTGTGAGGTTATCCAAGAGGATGAGAATATGTCTGTATAAGGAAAACAACAGCTGTCCGTCCTCAGGTCTGAATTTTGGTCACAGTTGTAGCTGCTCATCTTCATCATACTTTTAGCAATTTGATACAGAAGAACAAATAGTGGAATAAGCAGGGGGAACAAAGTTTGTGTGACTTTAACTTCTTTTTTCTTTTAAAAGTGCCATCCTACATTATTCAGCCTCTCTACATCATTCACCTCATGACTTTTACTGCCATTATTTCCCAATAGTTTCCATACTTGCCAAACTGCACATGTGTAGCATGTATTTTTATGAAGTGAGTATTTCTTATACAAAAAATTTTAAGAAAATTCAATGATTAGAGTTTCAGTATCATTCATAAGTAGATAAAGAACACCAATACCCTACACTGAGCAGAGGTCATAGTCTAACTTGCTGAGCATCTGTAAATCACAGGGAAGCCAGGGGAGCTTCAAATTCACAGCTCTACTGGGTCATGCCATGCAATTATTATTAAACTAATCAGATTACCAAGTAAGAACCAAATATCATGAAGGTTGAACCAAATAAACAATGGAATTTAAACCCAGCATTGCAACTAAAATTAATTATTGCTCATAAAAATCTCTACAGAGCCTTGTTTACAGACAACTCACATTTGAGATTCAGCTTTCTGTATAGCATATGATTCTTAACATCACAGAAACTTTGCCACAAAAAGCTACAGTCATCCAAACGTCCACATGAAAAGGACAGATTCCATTTGGAAAAATCCAGACCAGCAGCGCAGTTGTCTCTACTATCTCTACTACACAGGTATATATTTTCATTGAACTGTAAATATTGCTATTTTTACACTTGAGTTTTGGATTTATTTATTTTTTTTTAATGGAAGGTTCTGAAGCAACAATACAATGTGCTGACTTTGACATTCAAGGGAGCATAACCTCCTGCTGATACCAGGGCATGAACACTCTGAGCTCCCATCAACACTAATGGCAGCGGTACTCTAAACTCCCATGTGCTGACATGAGGGTACACCGTAAGTTTCACAAAAACAAGTGCCAGGAAGATTTTCACTCTGACAATCAGGTAGTCTTCAAATCAGAGAACAACGCTCTATTTCTAGTGCATTTTAATGTGGCTTCAGTGGAAGGTTAGAAGCAGTTTGAAATTTAACCATTCATGAGAGGAAGCTCTGCTTTCTAGACCAGAACTATAATGAAGTCCTGTAATGAAGTGAACTGACATGTGTACAGCGCAAAGAATGAAACTGCCAGAAAAGGAGAAAACACTGTTTCATCTTGCAGTTCTGGCTGCATATAATAATGAAGTAGATATGCTTTGAGAATTTATAAATGTTGGTATTTAAAATTACATAGGAGAACAGTGAAAACAAATAGTATTGACTTGGTAACAACATAGGGGAACCATTTCATATAGCGCTAAATATGTGCTGCAAGCAATCTGTAGGTTGTTTTATGAAATATTTCTTACACTCTTCTGGAAAGATAAACTTGTCTGAGAAACCTAGTTTTCAGTCTATTACAAATGCATAGCCGAAAGAGTCCACATTGTTTCATCAATTTCAAAGATAGCCCCATCAGTTTTAAAATCAACAGCATAGTTCCAATGTCCCATGGGCAAGTGCAAACGTATGTCTGATTTTTGAAAAGGAAAGCAACGCATATCTCTTGCTTTAACATCCAGCCAGAACACATGAGAGAACAGGTAAAAAAAATTGAAAAATTGTCAACCTAATTCATGCTGAGACGTAAAATAGAAAGCTGCACAACTACTTTCTCACTTAGAGCAAATTTGTTGCACTGAGATTATTACAATAAATTCCATATAAATCAGTACAATTGGCCATTATTTTGAAGACTATTCTGATGATATACAGATGGGGTAACAGGACTTGGTTGGATTTTTTTATTTCTGTTTAAAAAAATAAAAGAGGAAAAAAATATCCTAAGAACAGATTGTAACATGCAGTGTGACTAAACCAAATCACATAAACAATTTTAAAGAAGTATGCTGTTTTGATCTAATTTTAATTAGAAAACTTAATGGAAAATCATGGCAAACTTGGCAAAGTCTGGGTAACACGACAAAAAGACCCTGAGCAACGTTATAAATCTGTTAAGAACACTGATTATTTTGATTTTGGAAATCTTCCTTAAACCACTTGATTGATTTCGGTCGCTGGGGTTTTCTTTTTACCAAAAGGTCGGTCCATCCTGTGGTTTTTATGTGAACCCATCACACATCATTTAATGAATGCATCTAAACCAAAGACAGAATGTCTGGAAAGTAACATGTTAAGGAGCGTCCTCGTGGCTGCCAATCAGACATCACTGGGTGATCTTGCCCTCTGAGACAGGTTAGAAGGAATACAGCCACAACAGACGAGCCAAAGTGCTTTCTGTATCTCCTGGTTTCTAAAAGCATATATTACAGGATTGATGATGGAATTGTAGGTAGCTGGCAGGAGGGTGGCATAGGTGTATATAGAAGGATAGGTGTAATCTGCTATTAAAGAATAGAGCGTAAAAGGCATCCAGCAAGCAGCAAAAGTCCCCAAAATAATGGCCAAAGTAGACACTCCTTTTCGGGTGGTCACATAGTGGGAAGTGGCCAGGAAATGGTGTTGCAAGGCAATCTGATGGGCATGGCGCATCACGATTTTACAGATCTGAATGTAGAGCTGCAGCATGAGGGCAAACATAAGCAAGAAAGAGACCGAAAGGACAGCTGCATTATTTTTAGTGAGTGGTCTGATAACACTGCAGGTGGATTCATCTCTGAGGCAGTTCCAGCCCATTACAGGCAGCAGTCCAATACAGATAGATGCTCCCCAGAGCAATATAAGCATGACATAGGTAAAAGTCACAGTCCTCTCTGAATTGTAAGTCAGAGCATAATACAGGGAGAGGTACCGATCAACAGTGATAGCCAGCAAGCTGCCAACAGATGCTGAGAAAGAGGCCACAATCAGTCCAATCGTAACCAGTTTCGTAGCTTCTGACTGCAGAAGGTAGGCAAAAACAAAATTGATGATCAATCCAATGCCTGCTAAGAGATCTGCCAGCGCCAGGCTGCCTATCAGGAGGAACATGGGGGCGCGAAGACTGGGATTATGGAAAATGATCAGGACCACAATGGCATTTTCGCAGGAGATAAGGGTCCCTGAAGTACACAAGACAATGTCCCAGGGGTTTACCAAAAGCTCTGGCTCAGGGTCTACGGCAGGAACCAGGGAGGAGCCTGCAGCTGAGGCATTCTCTGTAGAGCTGGCTTCTACATGATCCTGAGGCAGCCAGCTCAAATTAACCTTCAGATCTTCATTCATTTTAACCCCTGTCTTCTTCAACAGAAAGACATTATTTTTAATGTTCAGCCACAGCACTGCATACATCACCCCCCCCCCCGGAGCATGCAACGCCCTAGACAGCAACACCAGCCTGATGTGCAGGCAGGCACTTGTTACATAAATGTGACAATAGAAAATAAAAACAAAAACGGGGGAGGGGGGAGGATATTTAAAACTGCCCGAGATTATCCTCCAAGGGACCGATGCACGGAGGCTGAGTGTTCCTTAGGGTAACCTGCACGGGGAGGCAGGCACGGGCACGGGACGCAACCCATAGAGCACCTAAAGCCCCTCTAAGCGCCGCAATTTGGGGTGGGGGCCGGCTGCGGGGCGGCGTAAACCCCGCTATCCTGCAGCCGCGATTCCAACGCGGGATTGATCATATTGGTCACGGAGGGAGCGGACAGGATGGGGAAGGAGGAGGGGAGGCGGAGTATCTTTCACCGACCCCCAGTGAGGAAACCCCGCCCGGGCTGGGGGGAGAGTAGGGCGATGTCCTCCGAGAACTTACAAACTCGACGCGGACACCGCGCACACACACACACACACACACACACACACATATCCCCCACGCACCCCCAGCGGCGGATCACCTGGGCTGTCCCCCGGCGGCTCGGAGGAAGGATGGATGGATGAAGGAAGGAGGCACGGAGGGGTCGCCGCGGTCCCTTCCAGGCGCCAGCGGGGCCGGCGCCGCGCGCGGGGCGGGGGGCCGAGGGAGCAGCGCAGGTGCGCGCCCCCCGCGCGCGCGCGCGCAGGGCGTGTGCGTGTGCCGGGGTGCGAGCGAGGGAGTGAGGGCGTGAGGGGGCGGGGGCGCGCCTCGTGCCCGCGCGCCTGCGCAGGTGCGCGCGTGGGAGGCCGTGAGGGGGGAAAAGGGGGCGGACGCCCCCGCCCCGCTCCTCCGCCCCCCGAGGCACCGCCGCGCCCGGCCCTGCGGCCCCGGTGGCCCGCTGAACTCCCGCTGATCCCCGGGGACCGGCCGGCTTTGCCCTTGCAGCGAGAGCCTCCTGAAATTATTTAAATGAAAATTGTCCTCGTCTTGTGGGGGTGGTCAAGTGCTGGCGGCACGGGTTTGCCCAGAGAGGTTGTGGTGTCTCTGCCTCTGGAGGTAACTCGAAAGCTGATGACATCGCCGTCCCTGGTAGTGTTCGAGGCCAGGCGGGGTGGGGTCCCGAGTGACCTGATCTAGTGGGTGGCACGTTCCTGCCCATGGCAGGGCATTTGAAACTAGATGGTCTTCAAAAGTTCCTTCTGACCCAAACCATTCTACAGTTCTGTCATTCTGTGGTCCTGAATGACCTGTTCTAATTGGCAATTCTTTGAGAAGTGGGGTTGGACCAGACCATACCACAAAGGCACCCTGGAGCCTAACCTTTCCGTGATCCTCTGGTCTACAACCACATGAAAATGAGTCATAGAATGCTAGAATCAATTAGGTTGGAAATAACCTTTGAGATCATTGAGTTCAACACATGACCAAACACCACCATGTCAGCTGGACCGTGGCACTGAGTGCCACAACCAGTCTTTCCTTAAACACCTCCAGGGATGGTGACTCCACCACCTTCCTGGGCAGCCCATTCCAATGCTAAATCACCCTTTCTCTGAAGAAATTCCTCCTGATGTCCAACCTTCCCTGGCACAGATTAAGGCTATGTTCTGTCATCCTGTCACTTGTCACCTGGGAGAAGAGGCTGACCCCCACCTGGCTACGACCTCCTTTCCAATAGGAATGACCTCTTGTAACTGACCCTGCTTTGAGAAATGGGGCTGGACCACACCATTCCAGAGACATCCTGGACCCTCAACCATTCTGTGCGTCCATGGTCTACAACCACATGAAAATGAAAATATGATATAAAAAATTTAAAAGAGTGATGCCCAGTGTCAGGTCTAGAGCAGGTAGCTTCTGCCTGTGCAGGGAGCCTGCTGGGGTATGGGGATGGGGATGCCTGCCATCTTTGGATGGTGACATTAGGGACACATGGGCATATTTACAAAGCTGTTAGATACTGAGTAGTGCAGGCTACTGGAGTGAGTGGGAACAGCTTTCGAGTTACCTCCAGTGGGGCTTAGAGTGAGTTGGAACTAAACTCAGATATGGGCCACTGGGTCAGAGGAGCCACAGCAAACAGCTTTAAATGCCAAATATAGATGGTTTCTGCACAGAACATAGTTTCCCAAGGTCCTCTGTACAGTCAGTGGACAGAAGTGGGTCCTCCAGGGCATGTCAAAATAGTGGGATGAGTTGGTCTACAGAGGAGCCTGGAAAATTTTAGGAAAACATGCTTTGTCCTCATTTACACCTCTACCCCTCTGGAAAATCAGGCCCTGGGGAATGATTGGAATCTGGAGGGAAGATTTCCTTCTCCCTTGTTGAGTTATGGACTCAGCATGTCTGCGTGGTTTCATCCTTCATTCAGATCAACCTCAGTCACTGTGCTAAGCCTTGTGAAACTTTGCTGGATGACTCAAGATGATTCATTCATATTTCTGGTGCCCCTCCTGCTTTATAATAAGGATTAAAAATGGATATCACCTTGCTGCTGATCATTGTCTTCCAGTTTTATCCAGTGCTTTCTTACGTGACAGTGTGACAAATACTTTCCTGTGATCCATATCGGAATATGTTTGGTGTGTTTCATCATCTGTCACTCTTCCATTTAGAACAGTTGCAATAAAAATGCAAAAGCTTTTCTTCAAATGTTTTAACATTTGTTTCACAAATGGCAATGGCAAGTGTTTCAATTGAGTATTTTAATTTAGGACTTTGGAGAGCTGTGTTTATTCACTTATTTAATTTGTGAATTATTTCCCTTCCTATTATAAGACATTATAAGCAAGCTAATGTTTGTCTCCTATATTGCCAGTTTGTCACTTTTTCCTGAGATGGTGGACTGTCGTCATTAGGGCAAATGGCATTGGCATGGATTTCACCCAGTGAAACAGAACACTTGCCATTTAGAGGAAAATCTCTGTTTATTAAAATCTCTGGCAATATGAAGATTACCAGATGCAAAAAATTAGTGATAGGTCATAGCTTTTAAAGAACTTTTGTACCACTACCTTGCTATTTATTTCTGTCTCTCATGAGCCTGCAGATAGAGATGTTTGCTGACCCTCAAGCTAGCACAGAACAGCCTAGTGCTGGAACAGGAAGCAGAGGTCGGGCTGTGCTGGCTTTGGACCCAGGATCTTAGGATCTGTGTCTGACGCTGTGAGTGCCATGGTGACGTACAAAGATACTCTGGCCCAGCTCAGGTAACACAACATGACTTTGCATAATAATGGCATATCTTGAGGAATAGATATGCTTGTGAGGAGTAATATACCTGTGGAGTCTAGTGCTGTTATCTGTCTTGGTCATAGTCTGGAAGTTTCTCACTCTTCAGGAAGTCTGTGACCTGCTGTGTCCTGGAGGTTCAGAGACATGCCCTTCTTTCCTTCAGGTATCTGTGACTGGGCATACATGGCAATCTCCTCTGCAGGGTCATGCCCCAGCCATGTCCTAAGGGGCAAGTCTGCTTCCAGGACCCCATGTGCCATCGATGGGGAGCCTCTTCATACAGTTGAGGGATGGAAAATGTCATCTGCTCCATTGCCTTCCTGGTCTGAACAGGTGGAGCATCAGGCTTTGGGATGCATCCTGAGTTACCAGCCAGTAAATTATAGAGCTATCCACAGAAACTAAACAGTCCCATTTAAATAGAAAAATTGTCCTGAAATAACACATTGACATATTTTCCATCTGGGTCCCTACCATCTAGCAAGCTTCCCTTCAGGAAATCCAGCAGGGTCCCATGCCTCTTTTATTCCATCCTAAGCACCCTCTCTCTATTCTTATCTTTGTGTTTTGACTCCTAGTCTTTCATCCATATAATCAAAGCCACCCTGAAGGAGTGCCTAGTCAAGTGTGAGTCCTCATTACCTGGAATTATTTTTCCTTTGGATTTTATTTTTCCCCCATATGTAGTCTTATAGTAATTTAAATAAAATTAAGGAAAAAAAGGTCATATTCTATTAACAACTCTTGTAGATAACGATGGTTTGCTGTACAGAAGAAGTGTAAAAACCCTAAATATACGACAGCAGCCCTTGTGCATTGTAGAAATGGCTTTTGTTAGAATTTCCTTTCAGGATATTTCATCTTCACATTGATTTAATCTTCAGTGTTACATGAATTTCATTTAGACACTCAGACCATGTAATGAGACAAATTCCTCCCATGTACAGAACTGTGCAGTTATTACTGATCTTTCAGAATCTTTGAACCACATACCCTGGTTAAATGGGCTGGGCACTGCACAGCCCATTTAACCTTTGTTTTTTATTTTAACTTTCTCTTTTTTTCCTTCCCATTGGTGAATCAAGTGTTGAAGTCTTCACTTATTTTTTTCTGAATTGTTAGGCAAGCTGGAAACAATTAGGAGCATAACTAAAGTAGGGGTTATATAGAGAATATTTTGGGTTTATTCTAAATCAGTCTTTGTCCATTTCCAAAGGAAAGAAGGAGAATGAAGTATAAAAGAATACTTGCCAATTTATATCAATTTAATAGAAAATAAGTCTTGTCACATAGATATTATTACAATGGCAAGACATATTTTGTTCCTCCACAGATGCAATAGATTTTTGAAAGGTGCTTGTCTTATCATATGCCATTATAACAGAAGTGCCAATTTTCATTAAAATTCTTGTGAAGGGGATTAATACCTATTTTCTTACAACCTCTTAAAACACCAGCTTCTGACAGAGCCTGTGCCAGACTTGCAGTTATTCCATAACCCACAGAACAGGCAAAGAATGGATGTGTTATAAAGACAGGTGGACATTGTGCTAAACAAAGAAGACAGCAGAGCATTTGGGGGGTGGGGGGGAGCTTATGTCACACAGCTTGTTCAGGCAATTTATTTTCTAATATCTATTAAAAAATAGATATATCTATATCTATCTATATTAATATCTATTTTTAATATATAACAGATATAAACATAACTGTATTTCTAAGATAAAATTACATTACAGGGTACCAAGTACAGGATAGCATTGTGCATGGGAAGTAGCTGGCTGAATGTGAGTTCCCTATGCAGAACTGTAAGAGACGGCTGCTGTGATAAAAAGAGAATCATGAACAGAAACAGGGAAATACTTATTACTTCTGGACAGGGAACTGAGGAGATCAATATTTGAAAGCTTTATACAGTCCAGGCCAGTGTGTTTTAAAAAGTACTGAGAAATGAGAGCGAATGCAGGAAAGAGTCACAACAATTATTCTGAAGAGCTGAGGAAATTTCTCTGTTCAGTTAGTCTAAGAGAAGATCAAGAAATGCATGGATTACAGCATACTTTCACCATGATTTTGAATGGGTCTTGAATCTGTCAGAAAATGGTGTAATGTCTGGAAACTGAAGTAGGAGAAGTTCAGATTCAAAATTAAGCTCAAGATTTTAATTCCAAGATAATTATGCTCTGGATCAGCACATCCAGGGCAAGTAATGGTTCCATTTTCTCTCAACACCTCTGTGGAAGATACTTTTATCAAAAACAAATTCAATACAGCCACGTGCCAGAATAAAAACCTTACCCAAAATTAGTAGTAATTTCATTTTTTCCTTTTTGCAGGACATTATAGCAAGGAGAAGATTCTTATAACTCACAGCATGTTCTCTCAGGTGGAAGAACTTGGTACTCTGATGGTATGAGATGTTTGAAAACAAACGATTTTCCCCTGGGTTCTCAGTAGTCTGGGCTGCTCTGAGGAGTTGTCCTAGCCTGATGGGATCCTTGCCCATGACTGAGTATTCATGGTCTTCAAAATTGTCTGTCTTGGGGGCATATTTCCCTGCAAATATGTGTCATGTTTTTCTTGGTAGCTAATGTTTCTTTCCTGCTTTCTTTAACACAACACAACAGAAACTGTTTTTGTTTTAATTATTTTCATAGGTACTTTAAATAACTTTATTTTTTTATTAATTTTCTTTTTTTGAGGGGGATGGTGGTGATTTATCATGGGTGGGCTATTCTGGAACTGAAGAAGGTGCACATTTATAAGCAGATTTTTGCTAGTTTTTTATTACATTGGCAAAAATTGTTTTCATTACAGTCTTCTTTTACTAGTTGGGCATAAAGAATGAGATGAATGAGTGAGAAGCACTGAGCTTCTTTAGAGCTCCACAATGTGCTTGGAGTTCTGCAAAAGGCCGCAGAGGACATCAGAGAAGAGAAAATGAGACAAGCATATTAAAGATATTAAAATGTGTATGTTGTCCTGGGAAAAGGACAAACCCCTGTATTGACATGCTTAAGTAGAAAGGCTGACTTGCAACTGTATTTGGTTGCTCTGTTGGCCAGTAAAGTAGTATCCTAAAGTGGAAAATTATTTGAGACACGTTGATTATTCTGTGTATTTTATAAGGCGATAATGGGCATCATGGCTCTTAGAAGCATGGAGAATATTTCTGGGAGTATTCTGAAAAGTATGTCCAGTTACAACAGATAATTCTCTGAAGGGTAAGTGACCATATTGTTGAGACATATAAATGATGATTTAAATGCTCATGCTTGCACCTTGGTGGAAATTGTGGTAATAATGCTTAAAGATATGTTATCAAGATCATAAATGTCATTAAAAAGATTATTGAAGTCAGATGTGTTACAGTGCATGAGATGGGAACTGTTAGCTGTGTTAGGAGGTTGGATGGAGGAGTTGTCCAGCAACATGCACTCCTCTTGCAGAAACATTAGTTTTACTGTCTGATTATTGCTTAGTATTACATGGGATGTTCAGTGAGAGGGATTTAGCTGTGAGCTTGGTTGGTGACAAAATCCAGTGAATGGAAGAGTTTGACTTCCTCTTCTGTTCCAAAGCAGAAAGTGTCAGAAATATTTTGGGGATCCAACATGTCTTTCACAGAATTATCACATCCATGGAAGTGATGCTTCACTTCAATCCATATAATCAATTGAAAGTTTGTTGTTTTTTTTTTCCTGGGAAAAATCCATCAAAAGAAAAAGCTTGCAGTTCCACTCTGAATGACAGCACCTTTCTGAATTGCTTATTTATAAATACTAGCGTCAGAGATCTGGGGATTCCAAGTGTGTAATAACACAAGTGCAACTTAGGACAGGTCAGACGGAAGTTTAATTATCTATGATCATAGTTAATGATGTGGAAAAGTGGGGAGCTGGAAACCATCACTGTTAGTTTTTACTTAAAAAGAATATTCTTTTAGTTACCATAAACTTCTTAGCCAGACCTCTTAAATTTTATGTATTAACCACATATGACCATGTCTATAGAGCAGCAGTAGCTGAACTGCTTTTAAGTTTTCTATCAAGACATCACAACAAAGACAAGTAGAAAATTGCTCTTTTCATCCAGTCATCTTCAGAAGAAAGAAATATACGTGTGTGTGTGTGTGTGTGTGTGTATTCCTTAGGGAATGCATGAGCGAAAGAAAGCATTCTGGAGCAGAAGCTATTCACCCCACTTTATTAAAAGGGAACACATTTAGTCATGTTATGAAGCTTCTGTAGATTGGCATGATGAGTCTCACCTCTTTACCTGACTTTTCCAGTTATTTCCTGCCTTGGTCAGTGGTTACCACTCTACTTATTTTTCATTGGTTTTTCTCTAACCCAGCCTTGTCTCTTTGCATTCAGACTCAAGCTATGTCCTTTAGATTATGATACTGCCTTTATCCACTCCCTGCATGGTGATAAAGCCTTGCCCAGTCCCTCATCACTGAAACATGATTCTATCCAAGCTCAACAAATTGAGCCCTCTCCAGCTGATATCCATCCAAAATGCTGCTGACTGAGGTCACCTACCTAGAGCAGTGTTTTTAACAATTTAATCCTCTCTTAACAGCCTTCCACACTGATGGTGGCCTCTCAAACTTCAAATATGAGAAGCTCATTTTCTCTTCCAGTGCCCTGTTCAGGAAATGTTAAATTTAGTTTTGAGATGTGTTCACTGCCTGTAATGAGCTTCTGGGACCCTTCCTCTGCTACCTATTGATCACTTTCCTTGACACTTAGCATGTGTGTCCTGTAAAACATCTTTGTCACCACCTCATTATCTCCCTTCAAATAACTGTTCAAGCTGTCCACTGATTAATTCCAATGTGAGAATTATTAGATGAGGTCTTACAGAGGTCAGACTTGTTGATTCAAAGATACACTATGGTCCTAAACATTGAGAATCTCAATGATTTCTGATTTTAAAGATCAAATTTTATTTGATCTTTGTGCTGTGTGTTATCTGTGCCATGTATGTAGCTGGGTATACTTGTTACATTTTACATTCTGTGTATCATATTTCTAAAAGTGTTCTTATTTTGTATAAAACAGAGGTATTTAATGAGCATTTTCTGTATTTTTCAATTAATTTATGCGGTATATAAAGAAATAGCCTCTTCAGAATCCTCCTGCTTCTCTGACTGCTTTTGCTATCGACCTGTCTAGGCATCTTCCCATTTGGCTAATACAGGCCAAATTAAAACAAAAACCCCATTATTACTATAACTGGCGGTGCAGGACATTAGATAGCAGACCATGATCCTAGTGACAGATAATGAAACATCAACACATGGGTTTTTTTTTTTTATTGCTTTCAGAATTCCCTTTCGAAGGCAAAGGTGTGGTAAAAATTAGAACCTGTGTTTTCTGTTGACGCATCTTACATTCACTCTCACTCTTCTGTTAAGCAAATAGTGATAGAATAAAGTTACTATTGTACTTTTTGGACAATACAGCAATACTGAAATTCTAAAAGCTAGGTTTATTTTCTTTTGGGATGCCCATCTCAAATACTAATAAATAATTTCTTAAAAAATTTTGTAATTTACAGACATATATCAACAAAATCATTGGACTTGGTGTTTAAACTCTGAAAGCTGCAGAGGTCTCTAGAGCAATTTCTGTTTCAGGAGAAGAAAGGGGTTTTTTAATATCTATAGGGCTAACTATAGCCCGTCATGAATTATAAACTAGATCACAGGCTTCTAATATTTTAGTATCTGGACAGTGACCCAGAACAACCTCTTTCTGTGTCCATAAAAATGATTGATTTTCTTGGCTCATTCATACATAGAAGTACTTTCAGCTAAGATGACCAGTTTCTGTAATGAGAATGATTTTGAGTTACAGATTTCGGAATTTCATAGAGAACATATCTATTCACAGATCAATTATTTGTAACCAGTATCAGTTCTTGCTGAGGCATTTATATGCTGGCATGCTAATTATAAGTCAGTCTTATTTTTGGTTCATTGATCATGCTGATAATTATTTTTTTTTATACTAGCAATTGCTCTTATTTCAATTTTAAAATTGATGATTTTAAAACATGTATACTATGGTTGAAATGAAGTCTTGAAAATTACATACTTACTAGCATGTATTGTCTGGAAATTAGTGTATTGTCATATTTGTTATAATGCTGGTATTTCCCTAAATGTCAAATATTTTATACATCTGACATTTAGAGAGTGTGAAGGAAAGAGAAATGGTAAAATATGTGACCATAGAGCTGATTGAAATTTGAATTTAATTGAAATGTGGCCTTATAAATCCAGGTCTATAGGGCTGCTACCCTGGTCATAGATGCAGGAGGTGTGTGATTAAGTATCTGAACCTGTGAAGATTTATAAGAGCCATCATTTTTCATAGCAGTCGTATGAAATAAAAAATGGTACTTGAAAGACAGATTGAGGACCAGGAGGGAAGGTGTGATGAGCAGAGCTGGTGGTTCATCATGATTTAATTTACATGATTGTAAATCTGTAACTGCTGTATGTCACCTGTACACATTTGGGTTCAGTGCCTGATGATATTTAATAATCTCACAGTCCTGGTAGGGAACCCAGGGCTGGTGTAGCAATGGTGCAAACAAGTACAGCTGCTGTACACTGGGAACACTGGGCTGCCTTGGATGGAACAACAAATGCAGGCTCAGTAAATACAGCCACTGTTTCTATTGCAGTAAAATCTGGGAGGAACTCCTGAATACAGCATCTATTCAGAGACCTCTGTCCCCTTGCCTTTAAAGGGGATGAATATACAAGGAATTCCTGAGATGAAATGGTTGCAAGAATGATGCCTGATTATGATCAAGATTCTATCCTTCAGTCTGATGGTTTGCAGTGTAATTTTATCTGATCATTCTGCTAAAAATTGCTCACTGGGGAAATTACAACCACTAAAAGCATTTGGGGATTTCAAGCCTGGTAGAATGATTTTTCTCTCATTTTTCTCTCTCTGGCAGGGAAAATACAGCACTTCTTCACAGGGTTGAGAGGAAAGGGGGGTGGGAGAAAAACCATTGGAAGTGGTTCTCCTGGGAGCCTTCCCTGGGGAAAGCACCACTTCTGAATCTAAAGTAATGTTGTTCCAGTGCCTTTGTGTAAAATTAGTCCATACTCATAGCTTAACACTGTAGCAAACTGATTCCCAGCACTGAAGAATCCAGCCTTGCTTTTTTTATCACTTTGTTTAGCTCTGTTTTTAACAATCTTGCCACAAAGGTTGCTATAACCCTTCTGGTTTCAGCTCCAGAAGTGCCGTATGTGCCAATAAACACTGCAGAAATGGCCTGACCAGAAGCTACAACAATACTCATTTATGGATGAAGTGACTGGTACATTTCTTCTTTCCATCTTTCTTCTTAAAGCTCTGTGGCACAAGGATGGTTTGTAGCGTACAGAACAGCACAGAAGGTAGCTAGGTAGCCAGATGAAGGAGTACAATGCTGACCAATTTTAACATGAGAAGTTTCTGAAGTCCTGTGTGGTGGCCATTGTATGGAAAAAGTAAATATACCTGTGCTTACATCCTTGCAACTGTAAACATCCTGTGGCAGAAACTCTCAAAACCATGAACTGTAACCATTCTAGCTTGAATAATTCTTATTTTTCTTAGATGTTTTTGATTAATTCTATGGCTATTCGTTGTCAGCTTCAGATTAACCTGTTGTCACATTATTACTTGTGTGCCAAGCAGGACAAGCTGCGAATACAAAAGCTGTGAAACTCTGAGCTGCAGACGTGTTAGATCCTGACTGGTGAATACAGTGACAGGACCTTGAAGTTGTTATTGCCCTTAATTGTCATAGCATTCTTAAAATTCTGATAGGCAAGTTGCTGTGAATTACATCTTTTGGGGGTTAGAATATTTGTAATATTTTGTCTAAAGTCTTATAGTATCAGAGCAGCTCTTGGGGAAATCTGGTATGAAATAGGTTAGGCAAAACTAACTTCTATTGATGTAGGCCAAGTCAGTCCTCAGTGGCATACTGATGCAACATTGATCTAAAACAGGTTTCCAAAATGTTGGGCTGTGGTTTTATCTGTTTGCTGAGTACACACAGGACAGGGAGATCTGGATCCACCATCTGGCAAACACGAGGCATGTATGCTGGTCTGAAAGTGCCCCAATTATGACTGTAATTAGCTGCTTGAAATGGGTGCTTGGAAACATGACAAGTGTAGTAAGTGAGACAAGAAGATATAGCAAGTGCATTACTAAGCAAAGCAGTGAGTTAGAGAGCACATGGTCATCCCTGACAGTAGCTGGCTGGTAATGAATAAGAAAATATGTGGTATGATGTAAGGAAAAAAATAAATACCTATTACAATAGAAGCTGGAATGCCCAGTTGTTGGTCTCAGACTGCTGGAGGGTTTTGCCTCTCTGTCTGCATTTTGATTACTAATTTGCCATGCTTTTGTGTATCCTTCTATAAGTGTTAATTTTAGTCTTTATTTCAGAATTCAGATCTGTGGCAAGTGAAAGAGGAAAATTCTGGACTACTCAGTAGCTAGGCAAGAGTATGTAAGAGCCCTATTTATAAGAAAAAGAGATCTAGCAATTGGTAACTGACCTAGTATATTTTCATTTATGCCTGGAATGTATTTCCTTGATTTTTATTTTACTTTTGGTTTTATTTGGTTTGGTTTTCTTTTGGGTTTTTTGGGTGTTTTTTTTTGGGTTTTTTTTTGCTTTGCTTTGCTAAGTGCATCCTTCTGAATATTAAAAAAAAAAGGGGGGAACATTATAAAAATCACCAGTACTCTTGTGTTGTTGTTTAACCCCAGCTGGCAACTAAGCACCACACAGCTGGTCCCTCACTCCCCATCCTTGCCAGAATGATGGTGGGGAAAATAATTGGAAGGATATAAGTGAGAAAATTTGTGGACTGAGATAAGAATGGTTTAATAATTTAAAGAAAATAAGATAATAATACTAATATTTATAACTTGTAAGGAAAAATAAGGTAATTAAAAAAAAGAGATTATTTAAACCCTAGAAAGACAAGTGATGCAAATGAAAAACAATGACCAGTGCCCAGCCAGTCCCTGAGCAGTGGCCTCCAGCTTTCCCCCTACTTTGTATGCTGAGCATGGCACCACACAGTCTGAAATATCCCTTTGGTCAGCTGGGGTCAGCTGTCCTGGCTGTGTCCCTGCCCAGCTCCACTTGCTGGTGGGGTGGGGTGAGAGGCAGAAAAGGCCTTGATGCTGTGTAAGCCCTGCTCAGCAGTAACCAAAACATCTCCATGTTATTACTGTTTCCAGCACAAATCCAAAACACAGCCCCACACCAGCTACTGTGAAGAAAATTAACTTTATCCCAGCCCAAACCAGCACATCTTGATACAAACGGTTAAAACACACTTGCAGCCGTTTTCAAGATACAAATTTCATCCACTAAAGTGAAACCTCCAAGGACACACCCACTGGTTTGTACTATTTATGAGATATGTATTATTTATTTGACCTAAATACTCGTGTATGCCTTTCCATCACGTAAAAAAAGCGCAAGAGATTGTACAGGCAGTGTATTGACAAGCTGCCTGGAACCACTTGTCTAAACCATAGGAACACTCTGCTATGCCTTTTTTTTTTTTAATTTATTTTATTCTGTAGCTGCTGTGGTGTAGTTGTGTATCAGTTCTACAGACTGACTTCTTTGGTCTTTTATTTCAGTGCTTTGACATTTCCTTGCCTGTGCACTATGTAAACTCTGGTTACCAGAGTAAGCTAAGTTTGGAATACATTTATTTTAATGCATTTTGGTTCCTCTTTAAAATTGTGGACGTGGGAGCGGGGTCATTAGAAGTGAGTCAATCTGAATTGATTTCAGAATAAATACAAATGTTGAAAACCAACCAGGTTTGGTTAAGAAAAAGAAGGAATACTTGTCATATGTTTCTCAGCTGTACCACGGCATACAAAAACAAGTCCAGCAGAAACCAAAATGTTGCCTGAAATTCATAATTTATTACCTTGGTTACTGTCAAATCATTGTAAAAGTGAACTAAATCACTCACTATGTAAAGCCCAAAACACCTTGGCTGTGACTCAGTTTCCAAAATGTGGAATACATTTAATACTAGTTTGAATAAACCTATGGTTTGGCCACCTTTTTTCTGTCTGTTCTAAACACCTGTTTTCATCTAGCTCTACGAGATGGACCACAGTTCTGCACTTAGCTTTACACTCCGAACAGCTCTACTGAAATCAATGATAGCAGTTGACTTTGAACACAACCCACAGTATCACACTTCATTTCCTCTGGAAAAGAAATCCTGGGGAAAAACTACAGTGTAACTAGCCAAACTGATAGGAATTTTATAAGATGACTGTAAAACACTTAAAACTCAACTATGCTCTTGTGACTTCATTCTGTCCTTTCTCTTTGAATGCTAGATCATTTCTCCTGCCCTTGTGTTACTTGAAAGCTGACTTTTTTCATGCCAAAAGAAAGCTCCAGGAAAGATTTGTGACAGGAGAATATTTCAAGGAAATAGGAAAAGAGTAAAGGAAAGCAAATAAAATTATGTTTGACAAATTAAAAAGATGGTTCCTTAAATCCACATTATTAGTTGATTAGTTGGTACATTTTAATCCAGAAATCCAGGCTGGTTTTTGACTTTACTGCCTAATTTTCTGTTCTAGTGCATTCAAAAGAAAAAACAACTACGATCCATCTATGTGTTTGATGACTTACTGCATGCAATTTTGAGTTGTTTGTAGTATTCAACCATGTTACTAGATTTACCATTCTCATATGTAATTATTTTTTCATACATCATTGTACCTATCAAGCATTTTCAAACAAGCTACTTTGGTCTGCATCTGTAATAGCTGTATTATAGAATTATTGATAGATTAAAATAATCTTGTAATTTCCTTATTGCATCAAATCCATCAAGATTTTTAGCAAATGCTTATTTTAGTGTCTTGCCCACTATTTTATGTTACTCACTAGTTAAGATATGGGATTGACTTTTAAGAAATATGAGGTCAAAATCATGTTTTGCTGCATACTTTCTTTGTTAACTAAGTCCCTATGCACAGGAACAAAATAGGTGTCTTGTATCCTCTAGCCCTCCAGTTTCTCTGTGTATCTAGTTTAGGGTTAGATAATGTCTGAGTGTAATTTCAGACAGCTTAGTTTAGGAAGGACCAGTCACTCTGAAAAGCAAAGGAGATTGCTTCTCCTTTGCTTCATGATGAGAGGAACCCAGGTTAATAACTCAGATTAAGAAACTAAAAGTTCTATGAACTTTTAGTGAACCTCAGTCTTCCAGTGTTTCAGCTCCTCCTCTCTGAAGCAGACATGGCAGCATTACCATTCCTCAGGAAGATGCCACAAGGATGCTAATATAGAAACTTATATGAATATAAATATTTATCTCATGCAAAAAGGAGAGCTTCTGACTCCATCCGATTGAGACTTCCTTGTAGTTTTGCATTTGCCAAATATATTTTTGCTACCATTTGGTATTAGAGAGATTTTGCATATAACATGTGGGAAATCTGAATTTTTACATATTTTTACAGGCTTATTTAAAAGCAAAAATGTAATGGTATATATATTACCAAGACTTCTAAAGAACAGACAGACCCTTAAACTGCCTTATTGCACCTTAAAAAATAAGCAGCAATCCATCTTAGAGCCATCCCTGGGAAAGAAAAGTTCCACTATGAAGGGCCACAGCAAAGAGGGAATTTGAGACTTTCTAAATATGGGGTGGAAGTTTTTCCTTTGACTATGGAACTGAAGGGCATCTGTATTCTGGAGTGCCATTTCCAGCAGTGAATGCAATGAAACATGGGCAGCTTGAATGAATCATGATGATCTCATGTCACCTCACAAAAAAAGACAGGAAGCATAATCAAAAAGTGTGTTAAGCTGGAGAGAGGCGCTTTAGAAAACTTTCCTAAGTTTACCTGATTTATTTTATTTTTTTTTTTTTTAGGTAATGGGCTGCATGGAAGATGACTCAATGAAATGTCCCAGCATGAGTCATTATAGCCTAAGAAAGAAAATAACACATGAAGTGGCAAATCAGATGGTTTGATGGGCTGTGTTGCTGCTCCATGTAACTTTGTGTATGTAGGATCTCTGGTAAAGCTGGGCTGTCTGAAGCTGGTTCCTCCTCCAAGTTGATAGTATAGGCAGTGTGTAGGGGGTGAATACTGGTGTGGTGTGTTTTGCGGGTGAGTGCACTCCTGCGTTTGCTACAGCATTTCTGGTGCCATGTCACTTAGTGTTATGTCACTCATCGCTTTTTTTTTGATCTTATTGCAGCTCAACAGCTGGTAAGTTCAGAATTAATGTGCAGCAGTAGCTCCCCATGGAGCAGATATTTAAGGCCAGTATTTCAATATCAAAATCCCATAGGCACAAATTAAAACCACTCTCCTTGCAAGATTTACAGCTCTCTTTCTGATTAGCAAGAGCCAGACATTGTTTCCTGAAATGTCAGTTTTGCTGCAGCTCAGTAATGGATGTGACACTAATTAGAGAAAGCAGAGGAGACAAAAGCATTGCTTTTGTAACTCTGGCAAAACTGCAGGCAGATAGATAAGTATTTGACTCTAGTGTTGTGTTTTGGATACCTGCACAGAGTAATACTTGCATCTGTGCCAGTATTTTGTAGAGCACGTTACTTCTCTTTTGCATACTTTCTTCTGTATCAGGCACCTTTTTGCAATGCAGAGGCATTTAGCTTCTTTCTCCATGGAGCAGGCTGTGTGGTTCAGGGAAAGCACATTTTATTTCACGTGTGTTTTCCTATGGAGAAATCTGCTCTTCTGTCTTTACAATGAGAATGAAAGAAGTCTGAAAAGTTTAAGTGAGAGCCATGCGAAAAGTAATGGAAATCTCTGATACAAATGGGATGGAATATGTGAGAAAGTATCAAAAGTCTGTATGTCCTCACTAATTAAGAGGAAATGGTCTGTACTTCATGAAGGGAGCATTCTATTTTTGCATAACTGGCTACAGATTTTTGAGACAACCAAGACTTTGAGAGAAGGCCCTGACCCTTTCAGCTCTTGGTCTGTAGCACTGACCCGATAGCTGGAGCTGTCAAGATGTAAACTGAGCTTCAAAAAGTGCCAGTAGCTCTGTATGAAAATTGTAAACATGGATCACAAAAATAGCTGTAAGGGAGAAATCAGCCAGTCCTTGGAGTCTGGAGGCCCTTTGTTTTATTCCCTCTGTTTATATAATTCTGAACAGGTCCCTGATGAAGTGCTGCCTTAGACATCAAAGCCAGAAATCAATAAGTATATTTTAACTTTAAGGTTGTTGGGATTCAGTGCCTTGCATGGGTATGTACAGAGTGCATGGATGCGGAGATTTAATGTAACAGTTTGTTATTTTCCTAATTATGCATCCTTGGTAGGATACATTCTTGAGCTGGTAAGGGAGTAGCTAACTAGGATTTACTTGGCTGTGCAAACAGCCAATGCTGAACAAAATGCCTGGATGGACACAGATTGTAGAAAGATGCTGTTTTCCTTGTTAGCCTTTTTCAACCCCTTCTCAAGCAGTCAGATTGCTTTAGAATTAAGGTCATTAAGAGAAATGGTTAGTTCCTCAAATCAAAGATGTCCAGACATAGGGAAGGAGAAATTCCTCCCTGCAAATGTAGTATGGAAGTATAAAAGAAATAAAATATGCATAGCTTAAGCTCTTTTAGGTAAAAGGGGAGAGTTACAAATTCTCCACTTCCTTCCTTGGCCCCTTGGCTGTGTGATGCACACACATTCTTCATTTCTCTTGACTGAGAGAGATGGAGAAAGCCAGGTTACTTTATGCAGACATATTTTAATGTATACCTGTGCAAACATACAACATGTGTGGCATGCAAGGGACCGTCTTCTGCTTTCTAGAAAAGGAACCAAACCCTCCAATATTTCTAAACAATTCTTTGCACATTGAATTGGTCACTGTCCCAGTCCAGCCCGGTGCAGCTGCACAGGGTCCTGCTTTCAGCAAGCAGCTGACCTGGGTTCAATACTAGGTTCTCTGTAAATAAATTGCAGAGTTAAATATTTAGTTCACTTCAGCATTACTGCAGTGTTTTTCAGATGTCTTCTGGCTGGTGTCATTACTGGTTGTCACAGCATGCTTATTACAGCATTGCAGGGAGCTGTTTCCACTACAGAGCAAAAGCAAGCCTATCTGCTGCTCCCTACCAAGAAGTCAGTGCTTTACTGCTCAGTGCAGAAAAGACAGACTGCTGTTCAAATAAAACTGTCCAGCACTGTCTGTAATGGTAGAATGGTTAATTGTGCCATGAATAAAAATTGTGAATACATAAAATGCTGGAATAGTGGCCTTTGTTTCCTTTAGTTAAATGTGTTCAGCTGGTTCAGGTGAAAATTGTACTGAGCCAGGGTCCTATTATTATCCTACTACTGCTAACTTAATTAATAGCTCAACGCTGGCAGGTATAATTTTGCGCTGCTTACTATACAACAATGCAGCACAGGGCTTACCAGTGAAGACAGTGGAAGGTATAATGGATGGATGGGGGAAAAAACACCCCAAACCAGATGAGCTGGAGCACAGGTGGTATGTGAGAGAAGGGAGGAGATGACAGTGCAGCAGGTTTTTATAAACCTGATCATTAATTTGGCTCATGTGTCTCTTTACTAGGTATGCTCAGCTAGAATACATAATAGAGCTCAGTCTGGAGTCATTTAAGGCCACAGTGGCTTGGTGAGGGAGGACCAGTTCACATATGAAAGGCAGAATCTGAGAAAGTTCTGACAGGAGGGAGAATTAAGCTTTTGGGCAGATTTTATCCTGCAAATTCTTTAAATGTGCTAGGGTAGCAGTGAAAGTAATCTCTGGTTTAGCTGCTCAGAGAAGCTGCCCTCACTTGTGAGTTGGTGAGTTGGCCTCTTGGATCTTTTTTTATTGTTTTATTGGTTTTTTATTGTTACTTGATGACCCAGCTGGCAGCTTTTCTCTTTTAATGTTTAATTAATTGCATATATATTTCCTATGCAGATTCATTACACAGCTTGACTCTGAGTTGCTTTTTTTCAGTCCTCTCTTCCGCACAGTTAGCGTTTATGTGGCTTTTCCTCATAGTGATGTGTTCTGGAGCAAAGTACATCTCTCTTCTCTTAACTAAACAGCAGCCCACAATACAGAGTGGTACATAGCAAAAGTAAAGACAGAAAAGCGATGAGAAAGGTGATGAAAAAATATAAGATTCTTTCCCTATATCAGAAGAATTGTTCCACTTTTGTTTAACCAAGTGAAATTTCCTGAGGGGTAAGAAACAAAAGGTTCCTACCATAAATGAACTGTGAATTATTTTTGCAAATAGGATTTTTAACTATACCATATCTGATCCTCCTGCTGGTGGGAGCAGAATGTAACAGCCTGTAAACCAGAAACCAACTAGTTCAGTTGAGTGTTTATTGTCTGTTTTTTCGGATTACATTTGTAGTTTGTTTAGCCATTCTCTAATAGTAAAAGAAAAAGGTGAGAATTTTGTTGATTCATATTTTCAAATCTACAGATTTCAAGGATGCAGCTCTTGACATATTGCAGAATAACATAAAGACATGTTAATGACGAGACTGCTGTTCTACTTGCAGGTAGCAGTAAAAAATGCAGGGCAAATCCTGCAGTCTCAGATATTTGAAACCATGACCTGCACATCTAAAGTTTGTGAGAACAGCCTTCATAATATAAGGTGCTTTCTAGTTTATTTAGTAATAAATTGTGGTTGTCCTATTTTCCTTCTGTTTTTCAGCCATTAGGATTCCCACGAACATTTAGCCCATATTTGTAACTAATGTGTTTTGTTTTCCACATACAGCAGTGAAGCTAGAAGTGCTGAAATTGTATCTCCATTGAAGCCTGTAAAAGTGTCTAGCTACTTAAATGTTTTACTATCACTTTTTCCATGGTAGACATGTGACCAAGTATTCTGAGCACAAATGCCATTCTTTTGAAGGTAATGAACTGAGGCAGAGATTGAGACCATCCTGCTCTTCCTTTTTCTTATTAGCTAGAGTTATCTCTGAAAGCTGTGTGGTGCAGAGAATTGTCTTCATCTATACTGCACTGTGTATAATACAATGCTACTGGGATATAAATAGTAAACAATGTTGATTAACAAATTCAGATAACTAAGTAGCTGCCTCTGCCTTTGTTGCTTTGAGAATTTGAGATCTTGTCTTTAGTAGGAAAATAAGGCAGACATACAAATTGAAGCCTTTTTTTTTTTTTTTAAATGAAGCTTTGTACCTTATGTTTGAAAGATATTGTGGTTATTAAGACCCCAAGAGAAATTAAATTGTGCATGGCTTAATTTGAAAAGTTGCTTCTTTATGCATCCAGAGTGCTAGTGCCAATTCCAGAAATTTTGTTGGTGTTTGGGGAGAGAAGGCAAACAAGCAGAAATATCCAACTTATATTCTAAGAAACTCAGGAGATAAAATAAAAAAAAAAAAAAAAAGGAACAACACTAATCTTAGGTAAAAGAGGATTCATGAGCTTCTACAGAAACCACCTATTTAAAGTCATCATATTTTATAAATAATCCAGTGGATTCTGGAGAGTGTGTGTTTCCTTGTCTATTGTTCCCATGAGACTTCGTTTGGTTTGATCTATGCTGTTTTATGTAGTCAACTTGAGTAAGAAGAGAGTACCAGTTTTTCTGTTGAAATACATGTGACCTGCCAGCCATCAAAACCCAGCATTTTTAAGAAAAAAAGGACATTTTAATTTGTGAAAGGCATGTCCCAATCAATCAAAACATGTCAGTGAAAAAACTCCAGAACTTTAATCAAAAAAGCTAAATAATAAAGGCAAAATGTTGGACCTTGAACTGGATGTCATTTGGTGCAGATTTGTTGAACCCCCATGCTGGTTGCCAGGACAAAGATGTGATGCATGTTTCTGTTTATGTCTCTGGTTTTATTTGGATCTCTTTATTTTTTTCCCTCTGGGGAAGTTGTTCTTTGACCCAATCATTTTTACAATGAAAGCAAATATCTGCAGTAGCTGTTTTCTTGCTGAAACAATTTTTTTCCCTATTATTGCAAACATTAACTAGACACAAATGGGAACTGTAACAGGGTAATATTGTAAGCTTTGAAATAAGCTGATTTGAAATGCTGAGTAGTTGTAGGAAGTTGTAGGAAGCCTTTGGAGTAAAAAGAGGTATAGCAGTAAAATATTTTTGAACTTCAGTCTTGAAGTTAATTCACAGGTTGTTCTCAGAGAAGGCACTTTGCTGAAATTTCTTTCCAGTGTGCTTCTAAATTTCTTATTGTACTGTACCAGCTTAAAGCTTTTCAGAGATAAAGAGGAAAACAAAAAGAGAACAAGCAGTTTTTTTCCCCCTCTCTCTTCCCAACATCTTTATGTTTTCATAGGGAGTGAGCTGAGGGTCCTGCTTGACATGACAGCTTTTTCCTTGGTTTTGAGTCAATGCCCTTAGAACCACAATCACACTATCAGCTACTACCTTCCGGCCTCTATGAACCCTTGTTGTCCTCATTCCTCTGAGAATCATCTGCATAATTTTTCTTTCTATGTCCTCTTCTTTCCTACCCCTGCCCAACCACTAAATCATAGCCAATGTTTTCTTCCTGCTCCATGGGTGCTTCCCTGGGCCCTCTGCCAACCAGTGCCTGCCAGACCCACGTCTGTCTATACACACTGCCAGGCTGTCCTTCAAACAGGAGCGAAGTGGGAAATTATAGAAATAAGCTTCCAGCCATCCACAGCCTGTGTCTGCACAGGACCTGTCAAACCAGCCAGCAAAATACTACAGGCAGCATAGGCAGGATGAAAGTGGGAAAGAAATGACCTCCTATCAGCTGATGTGCTGCAACTGTGCACACAGTCTGTGGCAGAAGCAAATCACAGCCACAAGTCTTTCCTTGCAGATATTTAACAGCATCAGTGCAGATAGCCACTGCAGGGTGGCTGACACACAGCAACTTGTCACTGCCTGGGAACTTGTCTGAATACCTGAGGCTGCTCATTTTTGGCCACATTGCTAAGGTACGTTCAAGTTAGCCATGGTAGGAGAGTTTCTTCAGCTAGAAACCCACTGCATAAATGTTCTGGTCCGATTCTGCTGCATGAGGAGCACATGCGGTATCGGTCCTGGTACAGGAACCTGTGCAGGACAAGGCAGATGAGAGGGACTGATGGGATACTGCTTTGTGTGTAACTTGCTCTGTATTTTTTACTCTATGTACCACCTGTTTGGACAAGGACTTGTCTTTGAAAAGCCAGGAAAATCATTCTTAGAAACAACCAAATGACAAAACCCCAAAACATTTATAACCCTGTTTGTGTCTAGACTGTACCTGCAGAGAACAATTTTTTGGGGGAGTTGGCATGCTTCAGTGCCAAAAGAGAAATTTATAGCAGGAAATTGATGTGGGCCAAGAAGACTGTAGGATCTACTGTTCTAGAGAAGTTTTTGTTCTGTATTGCTGATTTTCCTTTCTGGGATTCAAAGTTCAAAGCAGGCCACTCATGGATTTTTGCACCTCTGGTACTCACAATATTTCTATCTTTTAGCCAAAGATTTCAGTCCTTTGAGTTCTGCTGAATTTTATAGTGAGAAAGTGAGCCCTTGCAGTGGTTTCCTCAGTTTTCCTAATTTTTTGTGTGCCTATGCCCTTCAATCCCAAACTCTTGTCTCCATCCTAATTTTTTGAAATTTTTCACCTCAGATAATTTGTGAGACATTCAGTCTCTGTACAAAACTTGAAGGGGACTGATTTATTTTTCTAGTTTCAAAGATATTGCTGAAGTGTTCTGTGACTACCTTGGCACTCAGAACTCAACAGCAGTTCACTATAATAAAACACCTTAAGGCCTGATCTTTCCCTCTGAGTATTGAACTTACATTAGGAATCCCAAAGAGCCTTAGTAAACTTGTTTTCAAATCCTGCCAGAAGCATTAACTTGCTCCTCAGCTTCTGAACCCAGCAGAGCAGGCTGGTGCCTGAAGGCAATGTGCCAGTGATATTTTAGTGCAAAATAAGAGTGTGCATTAGCATCAATTGCCCCTTTAGCATGCTTTGGTTCATAACAAAAATTGCTCTTGGAGGACACAGATTGAATTCCCTTCGAATATCACTAAACCAAAGATACCCTTCAGCAGCACCCTGTGCACTGCTGCTGCTTGTGGGGTGTCGGTGACTTGTGCAGCTGGCATGGGGCTGTTTCACTGAATGAAGGCATTCCTTTTGCTCCTCATTATGTAACATGTAGGTATCACTTTATTTTTTTCGTAGCCACTAACAAACCCTTCTGGAGCTTTGGAACATAATATCTTTTCATTACAACCACAAAACCAAAGGCTTAGGGAAGTACCTTAGCAGACAAAGTCTTAACTGAGAAGTCTGTTTCATAATTTTTAGTGCAAGTATCCCATTCACTGCCTTAGGAGAGGAGGAAAGCAAAATAACTCCACTGTTTTTGGAGGAACTTTATCCTTAGTACTGCCAGGGTACTGTAGTTTGTTTTTTTTTCAGGCTCTGCTCTAAGGGGAAGATTAATCAGAATCTTATTGGTTCTCTTCAGCGGGTTAATTAATTGATTCAGACCTCACGATAAAAGAATCTTTAGCAGCAGAGGTGGGGACAAACCTGTGGAACAAATCAAGGAAATAAAGGATGTTCTTTAAGATTTAGACTGGATAATGGTCTACCTGAAGATATCCTGAAATCAGCTCACTGTTTTATTGGTTCTACAAAATTCACAGTTTCACCTTTGAGCCATATTTTCCAGTCTTATTAGTTATAGTTAGGTTCCTAGCTCATATCTAACTTGCTAGTGAGCTAATTTGTTCTTTACCCAGTGTCCCAGTTAATTTTTTCCAGTCACCTGGATACTCTGCAGGTATTTCCAAAAGCTGGCAATAATGTTTGTTGCATTTCATCTTTCACCTTCTTATTTGTCTATATTGATATTACTTTGACATCTTTCTTATTGCACAACTTACTTGTCTTTGATTTGCTTTGACACAATTTTGTGTTTTCCTGAAAGAATCAGGTGCTTCCTATGGATTCCAATTATTGTTGTTTTGAAGTTGAGTTTATGACATGACACAGCTGTTGTGACAATGCTGTTTTCTCGAAGGGTAGGTAAATGAAGGTAGTTTCAGCTAAACAAACATCCACAGCTGCTGCAGTCACCATTTAAAAGCCAGTCTTTGCTCAGTATGTACCGCAGACACCAACTATTTCTTGTCATATGCTGCAGAAATGCGCATAATTTTGTGATTACTGATAGGAAAACCCAAGATTTTCAAGCCTGAGTGTCACGAACCACGGTTGATTTTTTTTTTTTAAAATGGGATATCACCATGTTCACAGACAAGTTGAAATCAGCTGGGTGTGATATATAGACACCATAACATTTCCAGACCTGCCTTGAAGGCATTTTGCTGCAGTGTAGCTATTAGTCTGGAGTTTTAGTTCACACTGAAGCTCATCTGGTGCTGTTATATAGATGTATTCAGTCAGCTTCTGCAAGACTTATTCTAGCAAGCTCTTACATGCAGGCTCTGTTGGAAGCCCAGAAGTGATCCCACAGAAACCTACAATGCAATTCACAAGTTTAAAGCTATTCACTCTTAAGTGCCTTTGTGGAGTGAAGCCTGAAATCACTTTGATAACATCTAACATCTATCATTTATTATACATGTAATCTGCCTTTAACTACTGATGATTTATGTACCGAGGAAATATCCTTTTAGAAGTAATTTTTAAGGGCAAAAGATTATTTATCTCGTTCATAGTTTTCCCTTTAAAGATCCCCAACTGCACAAAGTTTGAAGAATAATTTCTTTTTTTTTTGCTAGGAGTTACTGGATATAATTGTACACCTAATACATGCAGTGGTTACACAAGAGTTAATGCAGGCTAGATTATGCCGTAAGTCCCTTCAGGCTCTAAAATCTACTAACCTATACGATAATTTACAAATGGGACAATTTATGGAGTGAGAATCTGTCTACTGTGCTTGAGGAATGAAACTGCATCATTTGTCCTGATAGAGCTCCTGTTTACACAGTGTCTGCACACGTATTACAAGGGAGCAAGAATAAATTAGTGAAGACTGATGAAGTTAATGTAGTATTACACAGGCTATCTGTAATCAAAAGTCTTCTCTAAATTTCATGTTGTTTTTTAATAGATTCTTTCTGCAACAAATACGGCATTGTGGAATATTCAAATCCAAAGGCAATGGTAACAACATATCATGGGTTGGACAGGATGTGGACACTGACAAATGAGAGTAATTTGCAGCAGTAGTAAGGATTTAGGTAACTGCAGTAGCCTACAGCACTGCAGGTTAGATTCTTCATAACAAGCTGTTCTTGCAGCTGTTCTCAAGGCTCTGCTTACAGTGAGAGACTTTTAAATTTTTAGAAAAGGAGGGCAAGACACATTCTGAATAGGTATGATTTCATCCCATTAGTTTTAATGAAATCTGATAAAGCTGGAGTCCTTGTACATTTCCAGCCAAGCTGCTGCCAGGGTCCTTAGGGCACTAATAGGCTCTGTTGGCCTTGCTTGACCTCCTCCAGGACCTCCCCACTTCTGCCCATGGGTCAGGGCCCTATCCCTGGCCATGCAGCAGCAGTGCATGTCTCCACAACAGAGAGTCTCCAGCTCTCCACAGCCCTGGCCATCCCAGGGCAGTTCTGACCCTGGGTGCCTCTGTGGAGGGTGGTCCTGACCTGTGGGACCTTCTCCCATCATGACAAACCTGCCTGATGCATGATGCACCTGCCTAGTATGTGGTTGACCCTGCTGCCCTCCAAAGTTTTCCCTGTTTGCCTGCATGAGCAAGTGCCCACATCAACTATTTCCAATGCCACAAAACTAGATGATTAAAAGGAAAAATGATCCCAGTGGTTTCATCTGCTCGGTCTCGTGTTACCTGAGCAGCCAGTCCATTTCACAAGATCCATTTCCAGGTCTCCTCTAAACACAGGTCTGTATTAGGCAAAATTTGGCCTCCACAGTGAGGAAGGAGGCAGGTACCTTGTGAGAGGGCTTAACCCAGTCTAGGATGCTTTTGGAGTTTTCTTTACTTCTCCTTGTACTATAGGTTTCCAGCCTCCTCCTTTAAGTGCCAACAACTGGATGATCTGGTGAATACATCTCTGGCTCTAGCCTCCTTGTAGTTCTACCAGCAGTTTCCATGCACCGATTTGCTGTAAAAGGTCTCATTGGTATTTTCTGCCTAGAGGTTTGGTCACCTTCCTAAAAAAGGGCAGTTTCTAAATTAATGCCAAATAAACAGCTTAAGAATCAGTTTTCATGGTAAAAGTTGCTGCCGTGGCTACAGAGACAGCTTTTGTTATCCTGAAGAGGGAGAAGGAACCACACAAATGTGAGCTGGGTGGGAACAGAGAAAGGGACTTTTCTTTGTATCATCTATGCTGTGAAACATGCTTGCTGCATGGATCTGAACTGTATTACTCCAGATATGGAGGAAAAATAGGTGCCAGTGTAAACTGTGTAAATAAAAGAGATTTGCAAGGAGGGGTTACAGAGGGGAAATGATGAGAAGTTATCTGTGTATTGTCCTGTAGGAATTTTGTTTATTCTACTTTACCACTGTTGACTGGTTGCTTCTTCTGCTAAAATTTTTCTCTCTTACCATAATCTCTCCCTTCTGCTAATCAGTTCCTCACTCCTTGGCAATCATTCACTTGGAGTCTTCCACTTCAATTACCTCTGTAATTGTCCCACCATAGTACTGATCCAGACTCCATCTGGGTCAATGGGAGTGTTGCCACTAATTAACTCTACTAACTTGTAGAGGTTTGAATCAGGCCCAGGTATCTCCCTGTCAGCATGGACCACTGGCTGGCTCCCGTGCTGCCCTTGGGGCTGGTGCAGTGGGCCAGAACCATGGATTTATTCCCACTCAGAACCTTACACACAGGCAAACATGGTGAGAATTGAGATTCCTAGGTGTTGCAAACCTTGTCTATATCTAGACAGCCCTTAAGCAGTTGGTCAGGTCCTGATATGAAGGATCAGGAAAGAAAAATAAGGAAGTGTTCTGGCGCAATGCCAAGGACTTGCAAGGCCTCAGTTGTCCCGTGGTGAAAAATTGTGAGAATGGGATGAAGGAAGATATGAGGCGCAAGGTGAACTGTATGGAAAAATTCATTTGATCCATTCAAAATTGTCTCATGCCATTTTAATTATGTTGAGAGAAATTTGGTGATTTTGGCTCTTTAAATGCTAGACGAAATCTTCTTTTCTCTTCTTGCTTTCTTGCTGTTGCCCCTGGACTGTCACTGTATCTTCATCACAGTAGATAGCAAGCAGCTCCAGGTGGCACCTGAGACATGGAAAGCAGCAGTGTGGAGGACTTGCCAAATTCCAGAAGACCTTTGCAATGTGAATGCTAGACCACATCTCAGGGCTCTCTGTGTGTGGTCCTTTATGGCACCCTAGAGAGCTTCCTAGACTATTTTTCTTTAGTGAAATGAATATCTGCCACTTTGACTTCCTTGGGTTGAGCTCAAAAGATTTTGGCATAATTCAAACTGAAATTGAAAAGTAGACAGATCCTGCTTAGCATTCAGCCTAGATATAAGTGCATGGGGGAAAATCTGACATAAGGGTTCCAGTGGCTTTCATTTGCTAATGCCTTCACTGAGTGCCTACCATGCTAAGCTGCTTCCCCTCCATCTTCCACACTATCGTAAATTAAATGATGCAGTCCTGATTTTGCTGTCAGATACTGCTACCACAAGCTTTTGAAGCCTGGTGGGTCTCTGGTGACTTTGGAAGTCTGCCGGTGCTGGATGCACCCAGTCACTGGAGCAATGAGTGGGCATAAAAGCCTGTTCTGTAAAGTGAATGTAAATCAGTGATCCTTGCTAAAGGAGCCTTTATCCCTGGTGCCATGAGGCTTTGAACAACACTTGGGAGGTTGGCAGAGGGGTGAAAGGTAACCACAAGGAGCCTCCATTAAGCAAATGTAACTAGGGATCAGCTGGATGTAGCCATGGTGCTGAGGAAGGTGGCTCCAAACCAGGGAGGTGTGGGGGGGTGAGGGGGCATTCCCCTGCTACTTGGATCCATCTGCTGCTTCCCTGATGTCCCTGTAACAATATTAGTGTTTCTTTGCCTCTTACAGGGGACAGTGATATAAAGTATTAGGGATAACCAGAATCAAAATTGTTCTCCTGGGCTATTATTAAGAACAATCACTTTTGAAAAGCTGTCTGCCACTGAAAAGACTGCTGAGGAAAGAAAAGTGTTTGACATGAGAGCTGAAAGTTTTTGTGTATGCCTCTCTCTCCTGTACTGTTAGGTACTGGGAGAGACAGGGAGAGGAATCGTTCCCATGGGGACAGTTCATATAACATGAAAAGGGAACCTCAAGAGCAGCACTATTTTTTTCTGTTCTGTGACAGTCCTGGATGAGGTGATCTTGCCTTATACAAGTTCATACAGAATTTTTGTGGATTTTCTGGTACTGTGATTCTTTTACTGGGCAGGTAATTATCTTCTGTCCTAGAGAAAGCTATTGAGGACATACCTGCCATGAGAACAAGCTATTGGTACAGGAACCCAGCTGTCCCTGTGGGCTGATGCCAGCACAGTAACAAAGCTGTGTGTTTAAATTATACAGAGGTGGTTAATGAGTTTTCACCTTGTCAGGAGAGCAATCCAAGGTTAACAAATTATGTGTCCCAAAAACAAGAGTGAGGAAAGCTGAGTTTTGAAAATATACAACCTTGCAGGGTGAGCCAGTATTTTAAAACAAAACTATGATAGTATCTTTCTTTTTATGGAAGCAAGGCTCAGAATTACAAAAAGCAGGAGAGAGGCACTCTGATTCTCAGTGCAGTGTGGCAGCTAGAATATGCTTAGCATTTTATTATGCTATCAGTGGAAGTGTTTAATGAGATTTACTAGATGTTCCCAAAGCTGTCCTGTCATGTTTATGTATTCAGACAGGGGCTCAATGAAGTGGCCTGTGATTTATTTGGCTGGCAAGCCAGGGCAAAGGGGGATTTCAATGTTTCATGCTACATCTCATCAAGCAAATCTGCTTTCATTTTTGCTGAGATTATAAATGTTGCACATGAAAGAAGCAGAGCACATGCATTTTCTTTAAATTTTGAGAGGCATTTGTATCTGACACTTGACATTTGGATTGCAAAGGTTATACATTATCAAGAATGTACACATATAATAGATTAGTATCCAGCTAATTGGTGGAAGCTAAAAATGATCATATTTATTAAAAAAAATTAAAAAATAAAGGAGAAAGACTTGTAATTATTTATGAGAAAAAGATTTTAGGTTTGAATACAAGGAGGTCCCATCCCTGCTGTGCCACATCTTCAAAGCAGTGCTTCCCACATCACTCATCGTATAAATGCTTGGATATGAAGCTCCATCATCTGACCCCATGCCCACAGAGCAGAACCCCAAATCAATCCCATCAATCCCATCATCCTCATTTCCCTCTTTTCCTATTCCTGATAGTCTCAAGTTGGCAATCCTTTGTCTCCAGAGCCCCGACTGCTTCTGGCTCACATTTGTAATGAATCCTTGCAGAGCAGAGCCTGTGGTGGGTGCGGGGTGGGGCTGGGAGTGCCTGCCTCATACTGGCACAAACTTCTGATGTCTGTTAATAGGTACTCACTGCATGTGTAAAAGCTCTCACTCCCACCTTGTTTACACTTCTGCTCACTTTATTTTGATACATATCAAACACATGTCCATTTTTGTTTTGTGACAGCCACACTTAAAGCCAGAGTCTCCAGCACACATCTCTGGATTGTTCATAGGAAGCAAGACATAAGTAGCATGTAAGATGTATTTTTGGAGAAATATTCCTAAAAAACCCTTAAATTGTCTTGAATTTGCATAAGTCTAGAAGCTTGTCATAGGAAATCATTGCCAGATTAAAGTGTGTCTCATGAGACTCTTCAAGGCTCCATACAAATACCAGCACTAAATATTTTTGGTACTGAAGTTGAAGCCAGAAGAAAACTTGCAACTCACACAAAGACTGTAGAAAGACCTGTAGAGATAAGGGGGCAGATCTACAGAGAAGTCTGGAGTGCTGGATAAGTTGGCCTTGCTACACAAAGTTGTATTTAAGTATAATCAAACAGATGCTTTTCACAGGAAAACAGTGATGCTGATAAAACCTTAAGGATCCCAGTGAGCATGTACTTGAATATGAAATTCTAGTTTGGTGCTGCAGCAAAAAATGCTCATAAGATACTTAGCTAAAAGACTGCTGAGTCAAAAGGGAGCTAAACCCTGTACTTAGCATTGGTAGGATTGGTACTCAAAGGCTTCACCCAGTTTATACATCAAAAAAAGAATGATAAAAATTTGCAGAGGTTGCAAAAAAGGTCACAGATTTTTTCTGAAGTTAATGCTTTACAATGAGGAATATAAAGGATATTTTTAGTCCTGGATGCTCACTTGATGATGATCTTTATCATTTTGCTTGTTTATGCTTAGCCCGGTCCAGGAGGCCCCAGAGCCACAACCTGAAGGGGGCCAGGAACTTAACCAGAGCAGATGGTGATGGGGGCTTTCCCTGTTGTCATGCACTGGCCTGGGCACCTGTGTTTGGGCCAGACAGAGAATGGGGAAGAGCACAGGACTGGATGGACCATTGCTCTGCCATGCATGGCTGTTCTAATGTCCCTGACAGTTTGTCCAGGTCCTAATATTTCCTTAAAACAAAATTAAACTTCGGGCTAGTTGCAGGGGTAATCATGGAAAAGAACCCCAGAACTTGTGATGAACAAGGTAACACACATCTGAGCATCTAACAGTTCTTTTTGTCCTAAAATGTGATCCCATTTGCAATGTTAAAGTCTTGCGGTAAATTTTTAAAGTCAATACCAAATACATGTTTAAAGGCATGAGTCTAGCTGCATGGTCAAGGGACAACTTGCTTTAACTCCTTAAATCTCTCTTCTCTTCCTGAAATATGACAATACCACCTTCAAATGACACACAAGATGACATGCCTACCCCATTCTTGCTTTGTTACCAGGATCTGGCAAAACACAGCTCTCTACAGCTCCCTGAAAGGCTATTCATCTATCCAGCTTACTATTATTGAGATCTCTTGCTATATCTCTTCAGTGTGTATCCATCATCACCTTCAGGGAAGCTTGAAGGTGATGCTGCCATGGAAGGTCTCTGCTGCCATAGAAGGGCAGGATTTGAACTAGGTTGCTATTCCTTGCTCTGTGTAGTTCTCTGCTGCCTTGGGTGTCCCCCAGTGCAATGGCACATAATGGTAAATTATTGTTAGTGTCCTTTTCCCAGGATCTAAGCATTAGCCCCTTTGTGCTGTAATTCCTCATATGTATAATCTGTGAAACTGTGGGGGTAATATCAGGTTAAAATTGTTCAATTTGTCAAAAGATGTTAATTTGTGAGCCATTTGGATAATCTCATTTAGTGATGGGAATCTTGCCAGTGCTTTGGACAAACAAATCCTCAGATTTGTGTGGTGCCTTCAGCTGTGAGCCAATTTGGAGAGATCAACCAAGTGGCAGTGGAAAAAATCCTACTAGGATCACATTGACAGCTTTGCATTTCTCTTTGGAAAATCTTCTTAAAAGATGCCCTGAATCCAATAGAATCAAAAAGATTCATAGAAGTGCTTGGTAGTAATAAAGCTTAGATATAAAACTTCTGGTGGAGGGCGTGCATAGTCCTGGTGTCTCCTCCCTGAAATCATAATTAATGTACCTGAATCACTGTGAAATTGTGTATGTCACTACTTCTTCCTTGAATTGTATCAGACACACATTTACTGGTGGCGTCTCAAGACTTGTCCTCCAGGACAGTATTTAAACCCAAATCAGAGGAAAAGAACACAGCTGCTAAACTACAGACTTTCCTCTCTCGATTCATCTCTGTATTCAGATTCTGTATTTTAGCGTACATTTAGCTTTTCCAAAGTTTTTGTTTTACAACATCTTTAATAAATAATGTTTTATGGTGGTGCCTTAAGAAATAGTTGTCAGTCACTGCAGAGCTGTTGCAACCACTATTTCTGTCAGTATTGCAATTGTTTATTAAAGGCCATCATGTACTGCTTTTATAATTAACTTTTACTGCTCAGATCACATTTGCACTAGTTTATTTCATTACTGTACACCTTTTCCAGCAGGGCTTATGCCATTTGCCAAGTTATGCTCAGGGATATAATAATGAATGTTTACTTCAGTGTCTGAAGGACAAGTGACAGGCATAGTTTCTCCATAATTTCCACTAATAACATAAGCATGTTGGATTTACCAGCTAGTGCTTTTTTCTAATGAGAAGATTCAGTAAGATTTTTCCTATGTCTTCAGAGAAAACTGACAGAACTAAATGTGACAGAACTGCATGATTTGCCCAATATCCATAGGTGGAGAAACACAACTGAAGCATGAGAGATTTCTGGAGCCCACTGGTGCCTTGCTGCAGTTTTGGCTGGAAACATGACGGTGCAAGTTAGACTACCACACATAAGAAATCTGATGGTTCTAGAAAGTATATCCTGCAATAAGTAAAACTTCTCACTTTTTTTAAACATCTGTTTGAAATGCAGCAATCACAGCATACCTCCTCCTATGTTTTGTGTACTCTTGCCATGTTCTTTCTGTCTTGCAGATGCTGGTATGTGATTGGCACAGAAAGGTCTTTCTGCATTGTCTGTTTGGAGGATGAGAAGCAACCAAAGGTGTACTAAGCCTCTAAACACAACAGAGCTAAGAATAAGACATAAATATTCACAGCTGAACATTTTTATTTGAGTCTTACATTGTGTGCATATTAGTAGGAGTCAGACTGGAGGCTGAGTTTGTATTTTGCAGTATTTCATGTTGGTTGGAATAATAATGTTAGAGTTTTGTGTTTGCCTTGCAGATGGCTCCCCAGCAAAAGGCTTACGTGTGTGTCAGAAGTTCGGTCTCCAAACCTCTGGAGTCAAAAGCAATTTGTCATTTGGCATTTATTTCAAATGAAAAAAACCTGGAGGCTCTCTGGTAGATAAATAGTCACAGGACTTGAGCTAGACTAGTAGGTGCAAAGCAAATAACATGTCTAACACACCAAATTCCATGCTTATTTACAGGTGAGGCAGGCTGTTTAATCATCTGTTATTTCTAAAGGGTATGCTTCCTATGGCAGTCAGCATTAATTTAAACAGATGAAGGGAGATTGGAAAGTGGTTTGCTTTTGAATTTGTAGGAAGATTTCTACTTTACTTACTATGAAATTTGGATTCATGAAACAGGAGTGAGTTTGAAATATGTTTTATGCTGACTGATTTGTAGTACTAGTGCTTAGAATGCATCCATACCTTTACGTGTTCCTGTTTCAAATTATTTGCATTAGGCACTGAAAACTAAAGCTTGAAGTTCAGCTGGGCTGGAAAACAAGGACTCTACCCCATGAAGAGATGCAGTTCCAAAAATCCATTTTCATTTTGTGTCAAAATGAAGCTGTAAACTTTTCAGAATACATTCACTAAGGATGATGAGAAGTGTAAAGACAAGGGTACTCTGTTGGGATGCGGTAAGTAGAGGTGTCACTGCTTTCCTGATTCAGCAACAAGCAGGGCTGGAACCTGGCCTTTGCATCAACCACAATGGTTTTGGCTATTCTTGGCTGAAAACAGAGTTCTCTCTGGCATGGCATCTACAGGCCATTTCAGTTTTAGCACTCATGATGCACAAGCAGCAGTCAGATTTTGCAGGTCAGATGAGGTCTTTTTCTCTCTTTTAGTTAAACAACCCTACTTGGATTTCTTCCAGGTTTCTTGGAATAAATACAATTCTGAAAAATCCCTTGGTCTTGCCAAACTGGAGTTTGATTTTGTTCCATGAATGTCTAACAGCTTGGATAAATCACTCCTGCAGATAACTTTACATTTTCTCTGCTGGCTTAAGAGGTGTAAGAGAACTTGTGAACTTACCTATGGAAGTTTACTTGCTGAATGTCTCCCTAAGTGTGTGGAGAACCTCCAGATAAATAGTGGCAAAGTTCCCTCACTGCTTGCATTCTGGTTCCCGAGTAAAATCTTCCCTGCTGGGAAGTTTAAAATAAATCAGTGCTGGTTGTAGAGAGTGGCCTGTGGACAAACCCAGTGCTGGCTTGTTTCACTCTTCCCTTTCCTTCTGTCCAGCTATACCTGCCTCTTTTGTCTCACGTGCACATTGCAGGGCAGGGGCTGTAATAATTTTAACAGGCTAGTCCAGGACTTCTGGATGTTAATAATGACTCTCACAGTAAAATGAAATGTATTTGGGAGTCTCAGCTTAGTCACACTGCCAAGTTTCCTTAGTCTAATCAAATAGAGAACAGCTTTCCTAGGGTAAGATGGAACTACATGCCCAATTTACATTATGAACAAAATACTTATGTTAAAAAATCCTATCATGTGGCAGGGCTGAAATGGAGATAGACACAGCCCCCTGGATTCAGTCAGGATGTTTAAGACCAGGAAGGAGTTTATCTTCAGGTCAGAGTAGCAAGCACTATCAATTTTTCTTTTTACAGCTTAGAGTCTTTTTTGGAGTCATCTCAGCTCTTATGTAATAGACTCTCTGTTCCTACATGAAACATGAGGAAAATTATACTTTTCATTTCTTCTGAGTTTTTGGGGTGGGGTGTTTTTTGGCTTTTTTGTTTGACTTTTTTTATGTGCATGCATATTGTCATATCTGAGACCCTTAGTCTTTTAGATGAAAGATCTTAAATTAGACGGAACATGTTATAACCCTTTTTTGGTTTTTTGGTTTAGAATTGTCAGATGCACCAGAGTGGATATTATTTATAACTTATTATGTTCCTGGAACTTTCCTTCCTAAATTCAAACAAAAAAACCCAATCACTTTGTCTGGTCTTTGGTGTCTTGCAATAGCAACAGGCAAATTGTATTTTAGTACATTGGGAAGAGATATTACAACAGCTCTAAATGCTTTGGGGCAACAGCAAGTGATGGAAAGTGAAGAGGGAGTAATAAATAGCACCCTCCATCATTCTGGAGAGAGTGGTGTAATTTATATAATAACCTGGAAAAAATCATTAGGATATCATTATCTTGTTATGTTATTTCAAATTAATCCACTGGAAACCTTGCCAAAATGTAGATTTGATGTCTTAATTATTGCCTCACTGCATATTTTGCTGAAAATCCATGAAAAGGATGATGAATTTTGTGGCATCTCTTCCCCTACCATATGCCGTAAGAAATGTGGGAAAACATGAGGAATATCAGTTAGATAAAAAGCCCCAAACCACTTTATTTCAAGTGATGATATTTATAACCAGCTGTGTATGAATGCAATAGATAAAGAGGCCTTGGAGATATGAGTAATACAGGGGCAAAGATGAGTCCAGAGCTCCTGCCCCTGTTCTTGGTACAACAATATGCTCTGGGGAGTGGGAACCAGGACCTCTGACTCCTCCCTATGTGCATACCTTGACTCCTGGGCACAGGCTCATGCTCTGTCTTTATTAGTGGCTGCTCTCCTTTCAGGCACCATTGAATGTTTTGTCACCCTGTGGAGCAGAAGGAAAACGGTGGGAATGTCAGTAAGAGCAGCCCTTTTTGTGTGAGGTGAGAAAATCAGAAGGTCAGAAATAGAAGGGGCCTGGGCAGCAGTAGGTCATACTGGTGCATAGTGGGTCCCTGATCCCCCACTGACACTGGGGCACGTTGATGGCAATACCTGATCACCTCAGTGGTGTGAGAGAGGAGCAGGGCTTGGGCTGGGGCAGTGCCCTTCTTGCTGTCAGCCCTGAGCTGTGCAGCTGCTTTCAGACTCACTTGCTGCTGCTAGAGTTGAGCCAGGGATAAAAATGCTGCTATCGGTAGCTTGTAAATAAGAATTCACACGTGGTGCTAAGTCAATTTGGTGGTATTATTTCCTTGTTCCTGTTGTTGCTAAAACTGCACTCAGAGCAAAAAGCTAAAGAGATTGAAAGTGTCAGAAGTGTTAAGAAAGCTTTAGACTTTGAAGTGGGCATTTGAAGGGCTTTCGTCTTACACTTTGGTCATAAAACAGCTTTCATTTCTACACAAGCACTGATGGACTCAGGATTTATTTTATGGCTGGTGAAATGAGATGGAATTTGCCTGCTCAGTGGCTGCTTCTGCATCCTATGTATGCAGAACAGTCCTATTGTCTTTGACAAGCATATTACCTGAGTAGGGTAATGGTCATTGACACAATGTCTTGCTGCCTGCCAGCTGCTTACAGTGCCTTTTTCTTAACAGATGCTCGAGATACAGTTTTACTGGGTAAATTCATCATGTCAAGAAACTAAACATCAACATTCAAACTTTGCAAAGGCATTTTCATGCTTCTGTGTTCTAGGTTTGTTTTGTTTTGTTTTGTTTCTACTTGAAAGAACCAGCTGGGATTGGAAGCAGATGATTTGAGATTTGACAGGACAAAATTAACTCTACTGGCCTGCTGCTGCTTTTGCTGGCTGCCCAGTTCTCAGAGAGGCAGGGAGGAGGTGAACAGCCAGGGGTGATGCAGAGGAAGTGCTGGGCAACGAGCAGGACAGTAAAGATGCAGGTGAAACGCTAGCAGAAGGAGTAATGTGTAAGGGAAAGGTTTTCTCTTGGGCAGGGTCCTACATTGCAAGGAGCAATGTGCATGTCTGAGAGTTAGCTGAGCGGAACAGAGAGCATGAAAGAAGGGGTGATAGGTTGGAAATGGTGGGAGGCGTGAGCCAGACCCTGTTGGCAGAGCTGCTTTGGTAAACTCTGTGATTGTAAACACCTGCCCAGGGCCTGATAGCTCCCACAGTGTGGGCTGTGGGTGGGATAAGGTGGGCCTTGAAGAAGGAGAGCTGGAGGAGCAACAAGATTTTACAACCAATTTATCTTTGAAAAGATTAATCCCATCACAGTCCTCTCCTGCCCACAATGCCAGTTTCCACACCACTGCATAAAGAATTTGGAGCTTCAAAAGTACAACAATTTCTATTTATTTCCTCAGGAGCAATTAAGATTCCCAGTTCAATGTTCAGTAAACAGGCTAAAACTGAAGTAAACAAGCCTCTAGGCTCCAGACATGGTGACACAGGGACTCTCATTCCCTCAATGGCTCTGCTGATCCATCCCTCTCCCTTTTCTAGTTTTGCAGCAGCTTCACGAGACCTGTGACATCTAAGGATTTGTTGAAGCTGCAATAATTGGTGAAAATATATAATTGACAAACTGACAACATTTTAACCTTCTTAAAATACTCATACACTTTCAAGGTACTCAAGGTTGGCATGCCACAGAAAGTGTGCTCAGTGACAGCTTTGGATATATAGCCAGGTTGTTTGTCTGCCAAGATGTGTGGTCTGAACTGCTGCCAATATTGAGTTATTCGGGTGGTTGAAGGGCATTCTAATAAGACAACATGGTATTGATGTGCTTTACAAGCACATTTATGCTTGTAAAGTAGCTGAAAGTTATTTGCAAAAAACTTTCAAAACCAGAAGTAAGTTTAAAACATGGTATTTTAGCTAAAGTATGATATTATCTGGTACTTCTAAAATTTGTTTAAAATTTGTTAAAAATAGATCTTATCCAGTAACAAAATAGGTAATTTGAGCAAAAAATAGGTTATTTTCTCTTTTCAAATAACCTGCAAAACTTTTTCACTTCAATTTCATATAACTAGCTCTGAAAAGTTATATAAATTTATGGATTTTGGCTGCAAACATTTTGGTTTTATGGGAGCTATTTGTATGGGTGGGCAAAGTGCAACTCCTTGCTTGGAGATGGCTTTGCATATTCAGACCTGTGGATGTACTTTTATTGCACTTGAGCTGGTTCTCCAAATCCCACTTAAAGCAAAGAAGGCAGCAACAACTACAACTCTAAAGTTGTAGTCCACCTTGTCTTGAGGTAGATGAAACCCATTAGGTAAACTAATGGTTCTCTGAAGTGATGCTGCTGCTCTTGGTTTTGAAGTTTTGAAAGAGCATCCCATTGGCTTGGACTGGCTCCAAAAGGTCTCCTCCTGCACAGCTTCACCCTTGGTGGCTCTCAGCAATCAGTCAGGCCTTTACCTTTGGATGCCAGGTGATTTCAGATACCCTTGGGGTAGGTCACTGAGTGCTTTGATGATACGAACTGGCTTTGTGAGCCCTTCTAGAGTGCAAAGTGCAGTTTGGGCACTCCTACCTTAGCACACAGTGGTAGTGTGGAATGCTCTTGAATTTTCCACAAGGCTTCGGTTGTGAGCCCAGGCATAATTTAATGCTGACAACCCCACAGGAGGTGATGAGTTACATTTAGCTCAGACCATATTGCTGCCTGCTGGTGTGGGACACAGCCTCTTAACAACTCAGGCATTGAAGGAGAGCAGTCTTATCAAACTTTGCTAAGTACTGAAATAGCTCTTCTGGAAATCAATGCTATTCATGCTCTGCTTGCCCTTTGAATGGTATCATTTACTCAGAATATAACATTGCACCTAGTGCTGCATCTTGCTGTCATTGAAACATTCCCCCTTGTATTTCTCAGTGAAAAGCTAATAGCTTCTATAGAAAAGGAATCCGAGGCCTAAAAGCAGAAGGAAAAAAAAAAAGTGACAGTCTTAGAAAACCTGCTGGCTTAAAGGTATATTTAAAATATATTGTAATAAAAGAACTGTTGAACTGAAAAAGAGAGGCTTTGTTTTTTTCCTTTGCATGGCCATGGTTCTTGGAAGTGAGAATACAGCAGGGCATTTTGGCTTTATCTATGCTCCAAAATTAAACAGGTTGAAGATGGTCCTCTGGAACTTAGGTCAGCTTGGAAATCATCCTGATAAATTCTTTTAGCCTCCAGAACAGGATGGTTACATGAAAACTGTCTATGGGGGATTGCTTCTGGCATGAAGAAAACTAGTCCTTTAAAGCCTGCCATTTAGATCTCTGAGTCAGGTCCCTGAGATTATTGTTGAACAGTGGTGACCTGAAAACTTTTCTGTGCCTGAATTCCAGCTACAAGCCAGCCACTGAGAGGTTTTCTTCCTGTGCACAATTCCCAGTGCTGGGACTGAGCTCTGCACATCTGGCAGGGATGTGTGGGTCAGGCTTGGCTGAACTGGGATTGTGAGCTGGGATGGAGTGGGTACTGCCCAGCCTTAACTAGATTGCATCTTTCCCATCTTCTCCATACAATGTTGAACAGGCAATAAGTCCCTCTTTGTCAAGTACCAACACCATCTGTGCACTCTGCAACCACAACTTTGATCTTTGGCAATCTCAGGAGAAACTGCTGCAGTGGGCATAGTGAATGGACTTATAGCCACTCATTCTGAAGGGATGATGAAACAATCTTCTAGGAACAGTCTTGTGTCTGAGAGATTGTTGTGTGGATGAACTAATTTTTGCTTCACTGCTATCCAGTCTCTCAGTGTCATCCTTCTGCCACTGATAACAATTACTATTATTTCTATTGGCATAATGGTTCTTCTTCAAAACCCGTAAATGGAGCCATGTGATAGGTACTGTGCAAAACAGAACCCAAGTAACCATTCATGACATGCAAAGCCTTCCTGAGATTATGAGTGTCATTGATTATAAATGACATTATTCTAAATGAATAACCAGAGATTTTAGGTGACTGGGAAGATTTACCTGTGCTGCACACCTGCTCTTCCTTGCAGTGTTCTCAGCTGCTGAAAAATAGATATACAGTGCACCTTTTCTCATCTATATTTCAAGTCTTTCTCCATCTAGCAAAGCTTGAGACCAGGCAGTAGTTACTTTTTACAATAAATACTATATCACCAGAAGTAAATTAACTGCTAAATGATAAAATTAGAAATACTGAAATGGTCTAGCTTGGTGGATTCTAATTAATTATGGACACCAGTGCTATAAACAGAGATAGTTCATTGCATAACAGAGACACTTGGTTTCAGCTGGATAATCTTTCCCCCATCTGGTTTCACCCATGCAATTTCAATAGGCTGAAATGAGGTAACAATTCATAATCAGGAATAACTTTTTCACTCTGTTACAACCAAGCTCCCCTTTATAAAATCACATGATGAAAAGGGATCATTTTGTGCGTGCAGCTTGTGTGATTCATCTGTCTCCGTGACTCAATTACATATTAGCATGATCTTGCGTGGACTTAATTCTTACAATGCTTCATCCTGAGAGGAGGTGGACACATGCAGAGATGTGCCATGTCCTGTTGGATGAGATGCATATATCTGGGGCTTACTCACTAGCTGGTTGAAGGAACAAGATTCATGTTCCACAAAGGAAGCACTGAAACAAAGGGCAGACAAAACACTTCACCAGGGATGGAAAGCAGACTCAAGTCCCAGAATATTTCCTGTCTTTGGCTGTTCTATTTTGTGTGTGCTCATTTAAGGGCAGAATTTAGTAAGCAGCACCAAGCAGACTTTCACAGCTTGAGCATCCAAGTGACATAGAGAAGCCAAGTTCCACTGAAAGCACTGGTGCGTCCCAGCTCACCTTTTTTATGGCTTCCATGAGTGCTGTTCCACTGTCACAAAAGTTCTATGATGCAGTTTTGTACTGAGTGTGTGCACCTTCCCAAATAGTGAAATTGTATTCTAATACAATTACATTTTTTCTCAAAGGTGACAAATATTTGAGTTAAATGCATTTTAACCCAAATCAAAGTCCTCTGCTGTCTCATCTTGGTTCAGCTTCCCTCTGAATGTTCTGTCTCTGCTTGAGCCTGTGATTGCAGAGATTCAAATGATCTCCTTTCCTAAGAATATTTTCAGTTCAGCTAAACCCAAGGGGTAGTAAAAAACTGGTCAAAAGCCATGACTTGTGGTACTTCCAAGCCAAAAAAGGCTTTGACAAGTTAATTTCCTGAGTGTAAGACTGTTCTCCTGCAACCACCCAAAATAAGAGATAACACTTTTTTTTGAAAATGACAGGAGATTCACTATCTTGTAACACTTATATTTGGCCTGACCTTCTAGTTCATACTCAGGTGAGCAGGGTTTTGTTCTTATTCCTGCACAAATTCTCAGTACTGTGAGGAACGGTAGAGAATTAAAAACCAGTATGTATTTTTCTCTGCACATAGCTGGGTTATAAAGATTATAATAGTAATTCTTGCTTACTAATGAAATATGTAATACACTTAATGTTTATTTTTCCGTATTACATTATTTTTTATAAATCCAAGAAACAAATAGTGCCTTTGCCATGGGGTGGTGATGTGCACCCTTTTGACTCTATTGAACTTGGCCTTCTCATGCCTTCTGTAGGAATATGTGGTCAACCTGATTTCTTAGTGGTATGTTGTCAAGGAATTCCTAGAATACTCAATAAAGTACTGAAATAAAATTTTACTCTGAAATATGTAGAAGCATATTCAATTTATATTGACTGGAGACCTGTGGCCATCTTCCAAAGTATGTATCTCTTTTTCATTTGTTATGGACATGCAATTAACTTTACTGATTTAATATAAATTAAAGTTTCCAATAGCTGCTTACGTTCCCTGCCTTGGAAGGTGTAATTAATTACATTATCGCAAAATTATTGCACAGACGGGTATTTGAGATATATATCTGATATCAGACACAATTCCCAGGGGAGGTCATTACAAATGCAGCATATATAGTAAACTTTCAGAAAAATCCTGAACACTTAATGTTATGCCAGGAGCCAGATTCTTAGGGGAAAATCCAGCCTTTGCAGATAAGGCATCGTCTTCGCTCAGCAGAGAACTTTTATGGACCTTGCCTGGGTGAGGCAGGATGGTCTGTGCTCATCTGTGCTGTACCTGTGTGTGGCACAGAGATGTTCACAGCTATGGAAGTGTCTTCACATTGAGACCTTTTAGATTGCATTTCACCATCTAGCAATGGAATTGAAAATGAGGGCAGGAAATAAATAGTGCACGCTTCCCTCGCAGCCTCAGGCAACTGAAATACTCAGAACTCCAGAGGGGAGAGCTTTAAAGCCATTTTAAAGCAAATTTCTTCTCTTAAAAATGAGATGAGTTAAACATAATGAACGATATTTAGTTCCATTTTCTCTTCCAGGCATCTGAAATAGACAGCTCCATGCAGAGAAATTACCCAGTTCCCCCATGAATGATCTTTATTCGAAATCTAACAGTGCCACTGCAGCCTTCTGTGCTCAGAGCTGGAGTGATTGACACGGTGTTACAGCAGCTATGCCACGAACTGTGGGGGCTGCCTCAAAGGTTTGCTTCGTATTCACAGCACCAGTGCTCTCAAACCCATCCATTACATAATTAAGAAAACCAAACCACACAGATGTGAATTTAAACTGTTTCAGACTGGGTTTTCTGGTGTTGCAGGCTGTAGGGAGCAGGAAGTTGGGGTGCATCTGTACCACATGCAGAAGGCAAGCTGGAGGACCTGCAAAAAAATCATTCTCCAGGTGTTGAGAGAGCTGTGCAAATGTGCTACACACACTCAAATGCATACTCAGTCTGGCACCAAGAGCACACATTTCCTGAGTGACAATTGAGCCAGCAACTCATCTCAGGGTGTTATATTTCTCAATCAAATAGCAGGCAGTTCAATATAAGGAGTTTTTTGCTTTTTTCCTAGCTCTGTTTTTGAGTAACAAAACTGGCAGATGTGTTCTGGGGCATTAAGGAGCTAGAAAGCAGTGTGGAAAATATAGCAGTGCAGACCAGAAAAGAGTAAGGAGTTGTAATGCAAGGAGGAAGCTGTTCCTCATCACCAATCCCTTGGCAGCAGGGCAGTAAGGAGCCTCCTGCACCTGGAGAAATTTCAGCTCTCCAGGGTGGGCTGGTTGTTTTGTTTTTCGCTTTTGTGGCTTGGAAGGATCCATGAAATGATGCATTTTTAAGAAAATTGCTTCTTTGGACATAAAGAAATTTTGCCTTTACACGTGTTTTGTTCAGCCAGGTGACTTCACAGATCTGGTTTGACCAGCATAGCTGAGTCTGTGGTTCAAGGATACAGTAAATCTTGTATGAGTGATCCTAGCTCAAACTGAAAATAGGTCATCTTGGTGTCAGGTGCTCACCAAGCACTTTGCTTCTTCAGAAATCTCGAATGGGTTAATTTTCACCAACCCAGTTTTGTGCCAGCCTGCAGTTTTGCTTATCTGTCAGAGACCTGATAGTGTGGAACCAGATGCTGGGCTCAGAAAGTCATCTTCTCTGGCATCTCTTCTCTCCTTTGGAACCTACAGCTCTGAGGCACAGCCATGACTGTGTAATTGGACAATTCACAGGCCAAACCACAGGAGTGGTGATGTGGATAGCAGGAAGACAAATCTGTGTTAACTTCTTGAGCCAGGAGTGATGCCTTTGTATTTACTAATCCTTGAAAAAATGTCTCTTTGGTTTTGATGTTCCCTGGAGCTATGAAAAATCTCACTGCCTGCAGTGTCCTACAGCAAGTAGCTCCACGGCTTGTCATGCATTGCATGACAGAACCTCTCCCCATTGTTTTGAGTCTGCCACATGGTAAACTTACTAGGTGTTTTGTAATTTCTGTGTCAGTGAGGCAGTGAACATAATTTCCTATCAGAACCCTACACCTTTCATGATCTTGAGGAGCTCTCTCATCTGCTTTCTCAGCAATGTCTTCTCCCAGTTGAAGGGTCCCGGTCTGCTCAGTTTCTCTTTGTGCAGATGCCTTTGGCCATCCTTCTCTCATATTTTTGTCTCTTTCTCAGTTCCCCTTCATTTCAGTGATGAAGAGACCTGTACCATGCATGGTATGCTGACAGCCAGCACAATGTCCCTTCCTGTGCCTTTCCCAGCTACATTTCTAACCTCACATTTGACCTCTCCTGAGCACTGAGCTGTCATTTTCAAAAACTATCTTGCTCCAAGACCTTTTCTGAACAGCTAGTTCAGAGTTTTTCACTCTGTCTGCAATTTTCCCCATGTGCATTACTTTCTGCTTATCAACATCAATTTGCTTATTCCATTTTATTATCCTTCACCATGTAGTGCACCAAAGTTCACTGGGAAATTTCAGTCCTTTTTCTGAATAGTTTAGGAGACATCCTCCCTGTAAACTTTCTGGGAATGCCTGAGGACTGGGAAGCATTGACTTTGCCTAAGTCAGACAACAGGGAAAATGCTGAGAACTGACCCTTTTTAAACCTCACCTCTCTAGGGTTTGGGTTATGACTGAGTTCTCTCCCCTCTCAGGATGCAAAGCCAGAAAACTGATGAAGCATTTGTGTCCATGCTTGAGTAGGAGGTGGATCAGAGGACCTCCACAAGCCCCATCAACCTAAATTATTCCACCGTTTAGGAAATTGTCACATGTGTGTTTGGAGAGGGTGGCACTTTTTCATTTATACATTACCTGTCAAATTAAACACATTTACTGCATTCATTACTATGTTGTTGAGCAATAGCCCAGAAAAGCCTAGCTGGGGGAAAAAAGGAGTGAATTAACAGTCCCTGTGCTTTTCAATTTTATCTGTCACATTACTGAAAAAAATACAGTAAATGCCAAGAGGTACCTGCACAGATATCTAATTTTCATCACTGGTAAATAGGGGATTTTCTATTAAGAAAGTTTCTAGCACTGTCTTTTTTGTGTTTTTCTTGGCATGTTTTGAGATGACTAGGTCATCTAGGTGACCCTAAAAAGGCCATTTTTTGGCCACATTATTTACACTAGTCACGGGAGAAGCCAGTGACCATGTTCACTCAGCAGCTACCCTGCAACATTTGGCAGCAAGCTGAAGCCCAGCACCCCCTCCAGCACTGGTTGCTGTCATCTAAGCTGTGTTTACCAGCCCTATTTGAGAAGCACCTGATTTTCAACTTCACACCAAGGTTCTAATTTGGGATTATATATGGGGATTTCTCTTTAACAACATTTGGATTTCTTTATAATGTCATGATGGTTTCATATATACTATGGATTTGTATCTTCTCAGGGAATACTGCAGAGGCTGAGGTTCTCAGCTTCTTCTTCTGAATTGGTCTAGCATCTGCCTCAATAATAAGCCTTGAGGGGTCACTAAACAGAGAATTCCATGTGATAAATGGTTTATGATATTCTGGTGGGGCACGTGACTGCAGCCACCTCCTCCCAGGGCTGCAGAGACCTCTGCCATCTCCATTACTCTGCTCCTTGACACCTCTGTCCCAGACTAGTGGCACTCTTTGGCACATCCTCAGTCCTGGGCCGTTCTCCATCTTTCCTGGTTGTTTCTGATGCACTCACTCAGTGTATATTAGTTTTCAATGCCAAGTTGGCTCTGCTATAGAATCACATCTTCCAGCTCTCTGCCAGGGATTTCCTTGGCTCCTGCCCACTGTGTTGCCAGTCCCTGCTTCAGGCAAGAGACTTCTCACTTCTGCTCTACCTTTTGCTTTTGTGTCTGCCAATACTCATGATTACTGATACAGACACATGTTCATTTTTTTTTCTGTTGGGGCACCTGGAATAAGGGAAAATCAGATTATTTTTGCAGCTTGGGTGTTGGCCACATACTTAAGAGATCTAAAGTGATTTTTTTCCATGTGATTTTCTTCTCAGCAGGTTGATATGGTGGGTGGAAACAGCATTTTTTTATTCCTGGTTTGGAAACTTGCAGCTTGAATTATGTGTGAGTGACAGGTCTGAAGCAAAGAAGACCTGCCTTGTTCAGCTGTTGCTCATGAGGTGGGCTGTATTTTCTTGCTACTAGTACTGAAAAAGAGAAGGCAAAAGGAATCATTTCCACAGGAGAGGATGTGGAATTTGAAAACACTTTATTTTCCTGCCACAAAAAATTACACACGTAAACAAGTATACATATATATTTAAAAGGACCTTGGCAGGAGAGAGGGGTGGGTTACTTATGTGTGTCTTTTCAGGATTGCCAGTTTTTAATGTAATTTGAGGCTGTCTGGATGCTGTTCCCATGGTTCATGCTAGGCTGTCCCCCTCTGTGCTGTCCCACACGATGGAGGGGCATAACCAGGATTTATGTGTGTGGAGTCAGCCCTGTCAGCAGCAGCTGAACAAGCTGGATTGAAACAGTCACCACTCTCATGCTTCCTTATAACATTATGCCTACAAAGAGAGGGTTTTTTGGAATGCTCAAAACAACCTTGTTCTTGTTGGGTGAAGGGTGAGGGGTTTTTCAGGTGTATTCAATGCAAATAAGAGTCAGTGCTGACACTTGCAAGGGAACCTCTCTTCCTGCACAAGAGGTCTGCTCAGAGAGAGCTGCAATGGACACTGTGAAAAGCAGCTCCAGAAAAGGGAGGGAAGCAGCCAGAGCATCTCCTGCCTGAGCTGCTGAGGACAAGGAGAAGGAGCACACGGGAAACCTCCATCACTGAGGGATAAGTCAAACCGTGGCAGGAAGAGGAGATGGCCCTTAAAACACTTCCTAGGACAAGGATGGGGGGGCGGTGGTTCTGATATTTGGCATAAACCCTCTTTAAAATAAATAATAATGATAACAACAACAACAATGGGAGTTCACATTCCATCATGCTAATTCTGTTGGCAGATTGGATAGAATTGAAAATGTGCTATACATGGATCACCAGAGGCGTAGAAAAAAGTGTATTTGACTCCTTCAGGAGATACAGATTTCCTGTTAGTGCCATCTCTCCATCGCCTCTCTCATGACCTGCCTCCTTTTCTTATGGGCTCCTTTCAGCTCAGCTTATTCTGTGAGTCTGTGATGGAGAACACAGGAGGGCTTCTTGTTAGCAGCAAGACCAGGAAAAGAAAAGTGCTGGCAGCCCCTTGCTCCCCTCTCTCTCTCACTGTGCTGATGTTGCTGTATGACCCACAGACTACCTGCAGACCAGAGGCAGCAGAACTCCCCTGCCTGTGCACATTGAAGGGAGTAACTTCCTCTTATGTCTCCTTGGTATTTGTGTGATGCTAGCACCTTCCTTATGAGGCTGCACTGCTTTTTCTTTAGTATTTTCTGTCAGTGGGAACAGCTGAAGCACAGGGACACTGTGGCATTGGCACTTAATTGCATTCAGTCTCCAATCCCTCATGCAGCAGTGTCAGGATCCTCATTTTTTGCAGGATTAACAGATGGCTTTGCAGAAGACCCAGACACTGGGGTAAGGAATGATCTGCAGAGGTTGCTGCTGGAGGGAAGATAATGTTTTATACATGTCAGGCTGGGGCTCTGGACTAGGCAGACTTGATTTTTATCCTGGCATTTTATCAGACACAGCAGATGCTGAATGCCAAATTACAGTGCCTGAGAAAAACAGCAAAAAAGTCCCACAAGAAATAACTGCAAGAAGGTTTGCATTATGTTTGATTTTCCCTAGGAAAAAAAACCCAAACAGTATGGGCTCTAGGAATGGTTTAAAAAATGCAGAAGTTTGGAGCAAGAGGTAATATCTTTCATTAGAGAAACATGTATCACTAGAAAAAATAGCCAAACTTTTCTGACAGGTACTTTGCTGCTGTACGATTCAGTCATTAATAAATATATTCTTACAATTTGAGGGAGATCTGTTCAAGTACATCTGGAAATTTACTTGAATTGTGCCATTACTTGTCATGATGGTTGCTGCCTTATAAATACAATCAGGGATGAGATTAGCCCTGCTCTTTAATTGTGGACTGACTTCTTCCAGTAGGAAGGTGTTTCATGACTGATTATACATGTTCCTTTGCACCAAATGACACCTGCTGTCATAATAGCTTCCATTTTTATTGCAATATAATACAAATGATCTCAAAAGGTTTCATAAATTACTGAAAGATTTACAGGAGGAACAGGGTGTTTTAAAAATCTTGTGTAGGAAGACTGTTTTTGTGTCTTATTTTAGAAAGCACTTTTTAATTATTTAATTGCTGTTCTTGAAATTATGGGGAGTATCAAAGCTTTTTGTTTCTTTGCTTATTGCAAGGAACTAATGAATAGTGAACTAATGAATATTGGGTGTCATCTTACCTTCCCAGCAATGGGAAAGATGCAATCCTAAATATTTAGGTGAAAAGAGAGAGCCCACCTTCTCTCTTCATTCTACAAGTACAAATTTCAAAGAAATTAAAAAATAAATTAGTTTGGTAAGAAATACCTTTTCACTTAGCCTGACCACCTTTCACTTTCCTTGTCCCCTCTTTTTCTCACTTGTTCATGGAGCTTTCAAGATTTTACAAGACTTTGATGACCCTAGAAGAAGTGGGCAAAAGTATTTTGCCTCCCATATGACTTTAATAATAAATCTGTCATACTCTGCCTGATACATCATAAAGAAATGACAAAAAAAAAAAATTACGAGCAGTTCAGCAGATATTGGCAGTACTGGCACGAAACCAATTTCCCCATGTCTGGACAACAGAGAAACATAAAAACAGGGTTTATATATGCTCTTGACAATAGCTGAAGGCTCTCCTGGCTCAGCCTGAAGGTTCATGACCCATAAATATTTCTCTCCTGGCAATTGCAAATTTGGCCTCTGCTACAGTAGAACTTGTAAAAGCTATCGACAGTCTATGGCTCTCTTGGGACCTATAGACTCCCCTTGCAGATTTTGTGAGTATCAATCACAGGCATTATCTCATAAGACTCACAGGTTACCAGCTGGTCTGGTGTGTAAAAGTGTCGCTCGCAATGCAGGAGACTGTAAATGCCATGATTTTTAACAATTTCTTTTTACAAGATATGCAAGAAAATTACATTTTCATTCTTTAGAACTCAAAGCTTCTGTTAACATGGCAAAGATCTAATCTAAGTGTCACCAGGCACACGTAAAAACCAGATTTTACCTACACAACAGCTGTTTTCATGAAGTTTTGTACCTTTTTTAGAGGCTTCTAGTAGAGCTGACAGTGCTCTCATGACTCTGGGAGGTGACCAGATGTGTTCCTGGCAAGACATATCTTCCCTTAGTACTACAGGCACCAGCACTCTGTCTTAATGGGAAAAGAGAATGTGAAGAAAATATGGCTTTTTAATAGATCAGTCAGGTTGTTTCAGAGTGGCTGATAGAGATTTTTAAATACCTAGCTATCAGTAAGGGAGCAAACTGGGGAGCTTGCTATTCCACATTTCTCGGTGTCTTTGGGGTCTGTTCCTTGCATTTGGTCTTGGCAGATTGAGACTGCAGAGACATCTGTGACTTCAGTGTATTTATACATAGGAAATAAAATGTTAGAGCTCAATTTCTCCATATGTCTCTTACAGCTTTCTATTATTAGAAGGCAAACATCTTGGATGTGTTGCCAGCTAGCTATATGCAGGGCTGCCAATTGTCTCCATTTCATATTCTAGGTTGCTGATATTTTCAGGCTTGGCGTTGCGTATCTTTAGAATCTGCCTTGTGAAAAAGAAAAGGCTTTATTTCACTATTGACTTATAAGAATGAGTCATTAAATTTGATAAAACAGATGGAGATTTTTTCTCAGTAGGTTAGAGAATAGATTCATGTCTTGTCCTAGATCCTTTCAGAGGAAGACTAAGAACATTTCCATGTTCTTCACTTTAGAAAATGTGGCTCTTTCCTCTGTTTGACAGGAAAAGAAGTGAGATGCTGATGTATCCCTCACCCTGCACCCACAAAAGCAATGCTCTTCCTCTGTATGTGCAAAAAAGGGAAAATGAAAGTTAGGGTAGGGGAATCTGCCACCTGGGGAGACTTTCACAGTTCATGCCTTCCATTCATATCCAAATCCAGCCTGTTCTTCTCATTCCTCTCAGAAGAGAAGGCATCTTGCAGCCCTAGGACCAACACACCTCAAAAGGAAAAGCAACCAAATACCAATAATCTAAACTATACATGATAACTGTATGGAAGAAAATAAACTCAAGCTTGTCTGCTACCTGATCAGCAAGACCATAGGGATTTACTGGGAGAGTGAAGGCACTGTGCTCTTGCCCTGACCTCTGCACTCTCAAAAACCTGAACTCACCCAGGCAAGCACGATGAAGAATACATTACTTGAATATTCCTCAGATCAAGGACCATCAGTTTTGTGACACAAGCAGTGGCCAGCATGCCATGTGCTGACGGTATCAGGAGTATAACTCAGCTTGTGCTGTGCACAAGAGTGGTGAGACCCTTTTGTTGAACTGATCCTTTTAAAAGCAGGCAATGTTTCAAAGCTCCTCTGTATCTGGCTTAGATTCAGCTCACGTGCAGGAAGCCAAACTCTCAGGGTGCCCTGGGCTGGCACTCCCTGTGCTGCAGCACAGCACAGCACAGCCAGGCACTGCACAGCCCCCAGGTGTCAGGATGCTGCAGACCACCACTCTCTTCTCCATGCTGACTAGAGGCATCTGGCAGGGCTTGGGGGAGGGTTAAATGAGCTTCTTCCCCAGAGAAAGCATCTCCTAGCTGAGGTAGTAAATCACTGTCTTGCAATGACACTAATGCATGGAAAATGAACTGCTTGTGCATCTAGTTGGTAAATACTGATTCTGTGAAAGCTGTGCTACATGAATGCTTAAAGGAGCAATTTGAGATGAAGAATGTCCCTGTGGCAGCTGCTGTGGCATCTCACCATACCCACAGGGCTTATGGTGTAAAAGGGGCAGCAAAGGGGGAAAAATATAATTTCCATTCTAGCAGTAATTCTAATGCACTGCCTCCCCCAGGGTTACCTGGAAAATCAGACCATTGATGGGTTAAAAAAAGGCAACAAGCTAATTCTGTGACAAAAATGTTTGCTCTCTGGAGCCAGATGCCACTGAGACCTTCCAACCTTTGGTGCTGAAGTGTGTGCTCCAGGTTTGTTGCCTCTCTTATCTCCATATCGGAGTCTGCATTTCCTCTCTCATTTTAAAACATTGACTGATCCACTCCTGGATAAATCTGAAAGGAAATTATGCATCAAGTTCATTAGAAGCATTCTGCTTTCCCCCAGGACACCCAGGAGGTGCCCTAGCAGGAGCAGAAAGTTTTCTGCAGAGATGCATGGGAAGGGGGAATAATTTCCAGGAAAGAGCATCTATAAAATAAACAGGAGGATAAACCAGGTGCTGTGCTGGATGTGGCTCTTCAGAGAGGAGGTTGTGAAATGGGTGGATGTGGCTCAGGCACTCTGGACTCCCTTGCTGGGGTGCTGAAAGCAGCTCCCATCCAGCTCTATTCTGTGTCCCCAGGACTACTGGCACTGTGAAATGTAGAGCTATGGGGCACTGGCCCCAGGCTGCTTCTACAACACAAGGTACTGTGCACTGCCTAAGGCAGGTTACTGACTTCTCCTGAAAATCTCTAAATACTTGACTGGTTTAAAAAAAATAAAAATCAACAGCTCCTGAAATATTTGGATTTTTAATCTGACCCTCTGCAAATATTGCCAGTGGCTCCTGACCTTTTGAGAGTGTTTATGCACTGCCTTGTGCCCAGGGCCACTGTTTGGATGTGGTGTTTTCTTTCCTTTGCAGTGCTATGTCCACAGCCTTTTGCATGTCTTAATGTAAATAAGGATGTAGTACTGAGTTGCACAAAGCCTTGTTTCAGCTGTTTCTCTTTAGCCTTGACATACAAGCAAGCAATAAATCTGTAGCTAAGACTGAGCTGATATAATAGGAGCTCTTTCACAATGTTGTTACTTCTGCTGAGCCCCAGACAGTGAAAGGGGTGGTGGACTTGGTCTGCAGAAGAGCAGATGTCTCTGGTTTCTTGTGTGAGAGTTCTATCATGAGTGAAGTGATGTTAAGCTTCCCCTGAATATCTTTCAGGTCTAGGGTTGTGTCAGGAATATTCTGCTCCTCTCAGTCCTTCTGCATGTGCTTTGGGTTGTTAACTCTTGTGTGGAACTGAGGATGTTGTGATACCAATGAGTGCACTGAGGATAGATGCACTGAGGGAGAGCCAGGTTTATCAGTCTGGAAAGCTGTAGGTGACAGAACAGATATCCAAGGGATGTCTGGCTTTTTGGGTTCTGCTGTGTGGGGAAGAGCTGAAAATGTCCAATACACCTGCAAAACCTGCGCAGATTACAATGATAACGCAGATAATTAGCACAAGTCCTTACCTACAAGCAGTACTTGGTAATGAAAATGTGTCACTAATGCGTACTAATAGCACCTAATAAATTAATAACAAGGGGATTATAATAGTAGGCTATGGACATCTGATTTATAATCTGAAAATAGCTGTTTCTGTGGAACATCTACTGTCCACACATGTCAGAGGCTGAGTAGAATATATATATTTTTTTAGCTCTTTATCCTTGCTGGAGGCATGAGCAAACACAGTGAGCCTCCTAATGCATTTAGCAGCAGACATGTGGCATAACTGACCAAGGACATGTATCCTGCAAAGCAGTACAATTTAAATGAAAAAGGGTGGGAAAATACCAGACAAGCAAAGAAAAATGTCATGTTTTGGTGTGCTGAGGAGGGATGTATGCCTGAAAAGGTTTACTTTGAAGTCACAGTCTCTGTGTTCGTTCTTCACATCCTTCAGAGATGCAGATGCACCTGGCTGCAGAAGAAGGCACATCTCCTGAACATTGTTTTTGACATTGCTTTAGCAGTGCAAGAGGCAAAGATTCTTCATCTGGTACGGCACTGAAATGTCCCTGGCTCTGCACGATTCTGGGAATACCTTCCTACTCCTCAAATCCTCTGGCTGTTTCTAGTATAAAAAAGTGCTCCACAGCTCTGGCCTGCCTCTGTGCCCCCATCCTTTCCCTGGAAACCATGGTGGGAGTGGTGGATCAGGTAGGAGCCAGATTATAATGAGGGGTGGGCTAGAACCTGAAAACATTTCTAATCTCCCATTTTAAAAACAGCACAGCGATGCCCAGCACTTTCTCCCCTAGTTTAGGAAATAAATCTCAGCAAAAGATGCTGCTGATGTGGTTTTGAGATGGTGCAGCTCCAGCTGGAGCTGAGGTGAAAGCCTATTCTACATGTCTTCAGAGACTGGCACGAGCCTTCTGTGAGACTTTGCCATGCACAGATATGCTCAGGGATGATGCTGCTGCTGCTGGTCATCCTCAGGGGCAATTCCCAAGATGACCAATGCCATAGTAATACTGCCTACCCCACATGATGAGAAGTCCATTTCTCTCAGGACAGACATTGAAATAATACAATCTTGCCCACTTTTCCTAGCCATCTTCAGCATAGGTCCAAAAATCTCCTGTGCTGCAGCTTGACCCCAAGGCTAAACCTCCTGCAGTGGTATAACCTGGAGCAGCCAGGCAGAACCAGCCCTTGCCTCAAGCTGATGTTTCAGGTTCATTTTGCTTTTTCAACCTTTCTGTAGCTGCAGCCATTGCTTTAGGTGAATTATAACATGGGACAAATAGACAATGAAATATTTTCCAGGTATGACATGCCATTATTATGCTATCTGTAATATTCAGTAATTGTGACTAATACCTTGTTCACAGAAGGTAGATTCAAGATTTTCCACTTTCTTTGGTCAGGGGAGAGAGATTTCTTAAGGCAGTTTGAATTCAGTGTTATTAAATTATTAAGAGGGAAGAGACCTAGAAGATTGCAACCTTCAACCTTCTTAACTTGTAGTAGGCTGCAAAAAAAAAAAAAGATATTGCCTTGAAGAGTGTGGGATCAGTACAGGAATATATGTTTTAATGACCTCAAAAGAAAATAGTGGCTTCTCTCTGTTAAATCAGGCAGTACAGTAGCATACCAGCAATAATCAAGGGAATAATTCTTCAACTAAAGACGTGAAAATATAATTTCATGTCGTGATTGTTTGCAATTAGTCACAGACACTAATCTGCGATCACTTGCTAAGATCACTTGTTCTGCCATTATTTTTCCATGAATAAACTAAGAAATGCATTTTAAAGTAAAATGAGCTGAAGGCCTAGAATTTAAGGTTAGATTTGACACAACTTCTGCTTTCATGTATTTTATCAAGAACTATTCACTAAGGAAAATCATGATGAATTTCTCAAGTATAACACACACTTTGCATATGCATATTATATAGTTTATACCCTGCCATATGCAGATATCCTCAGTTTAGCTTTAGGCTTCCTTTGTAGTCAGCAGGGAGAAGCAGACAACTTGCCTGATCATCCTCAGATGTCTGGCTTGGGGGAAAATCAATCCCATAAAAACAAGATTTCACACATTCTCTTCATTTCTCTGCACAAAGGGAGCTTGGTGAGCCTACCTGAGATAGAGAGAGGTATGTTGCATACAGCTAAATGAAATTGAAATTCATCTAAGGAAGTACATGACCATCAAAATTTGATTTTGGTGGAATACCCAGTCCTGATTTACACCACTGGAGAAATCTCCAGCCGTCATATTTTATGGGGAGACTACAAGAGCAAGCACAACAGTTTCCTACAGAACCTGGGCACTAAGCCGCCCAGCCTGACCTACTCCTGTGGCCACCAAGGCAGGACAGTAAGGCTGCAACAAAGTACTCTGCTGGGATCAGTCACCTACGAGAAGCAAACATTTGCAGCGAAGGTCACCTCACCCAACACAGAGTCTAAGTCCATTGCTTAAGTTAAATCTGGTCCCACTAGTGAATTCCTAAAGCCAGTGAAATGGAACATGCACTTCCAGCAAGGACTGCTTTTATCCCAAGAAAAGTGGGAAGAGAGTCACAGGTGATGCCTGTTAGTGCCCATCAGGCACACAGAGAAATCCCATGGCCAGCACCCAAGCATGTGTGGTGAAGCAATTCAGATGTTTGTAGATGATTTGGAAACTTTACGAGCAGGTACAGTTTTGAGACCAAGTTCTTGTAAGAATCTCTCATCCTGAGTCCAGATGCTTCTCTTGTTGTCAAGATGATGCAGCTTAATGGGAATAAGGTGGAGGAAACTAATTCCCTGACTGAGTGGAACAGCCCAGACTGAGTGTGTGTAGAAGCATGGTGTGACTGCCATTTTCCTCATTTTTCCCATCCTCCTTCATGGGCAGGCTATGGACAACCCTCAAGCTCTGCATGCTGCTTCCCTTCAGCTCATGATGAACATGCTTCCTGTGGGGCAGTGAGCATATTTCTCTTTATTCTTACGAATATGAAGTTGTTATGGATAAAGTATTTCACTGTATAGTTTCCTGACTGATAAAATGTCACCCCTAAGATTAAGATCTCATGTCCCTGCTGCATTGGCACAGAAAGTCAATACTGAAAAATGTAACATTAGATCTTTGTTGCAGGGGGTGAAATCCTCCACCTGGACGGGAAAGACTGGATGGTCTCAGTGGGTTTTAAAAAGCTAACCTTTAAATTGATTACAAGTGTCTCTAGACAATGGTTTGTCATCATTGCTTAACATTATGGAAAGAACTGCCTGTATTTGCCTTTAGGTCTTGTGGTTTAAAGGAGAAGTAAATAGGTATGCGAGGGAACGAAGTAGGATTCATAGCTGCTATATATCCTACACATGAATCAAAGGTGCTGTTTTGTTCTTCTGTCCCGTCCCTCCCCCTCCCTCCCCCCCTTCCCCCATTAATCTGGAGAATCTGGTAGAGAAAATCTGTCTTTAGATTAAAAAGAGGGGGGGAAGCACCTTTTTCTTTATTTTCTGCATTTTTACATTAAGAACTGGTCATCTATACTTCATTTAGAAGAAGTTATTTATGTTCCGTGGGATTCCATCAAGCTGTTCATATGACATTTTACCTGAACAAAATGTAGCACTTCTAACGTTATTGTGAAGGCCAGCCTTGGGGAGAAACTTCATAATCCCCTATGTACCAGCTGAATGGACATTTTTCTCTTGATTTGACTGTTCTGATATTTTTCAGTAGTAGTTTCCTGAATTAATGGCTGTGTCTTGGATGCAGAGGGACTGCTGGAGCAGGGTAATGTTAGTGAATGATATCACAGGCAGGGCTTAAAAGCCTTCAGGACACAAATCCTTGGTAGCAACCAGAATAGATTGTGTGTCCTGAAGAATAACATTCCTGTGGACTCTGACTTTTGGTCTGAGGAAATAGCTTGAGAGAGTAGTGATGAAGCAAATATATTACCTCTGGTCATGCTTTCCTTCAGGGAGGACATATCAGAGCATGGTGTTAATGCAACATTTCTGCTCCTGGCACCTCAACTAATTTGAGCAGGATCAACACCAACATCTTCTCACCTCAGCCCATTTTGCAGTACCACATAACCATATATATATATTCACTCCTCAGCAGCATCAGAGGATTTAGGTATAGTGCCTAGTTAGGAAGCTGTGCCATGGCCACCTGTGAGATACGCCTGTGGCCACCTCTCATCTGGAGGATTTCACACACCAGCTTCTGCTAGTCCAAGAAACTGCAAATATTTTCATGACTGCTGAGAAGTATGACTTGCATATTTGCAAAAATATTTGTTACCAAACTTGTATGATTGCTAACATTTTGAAAAATTGCTTTGCAGATAGGCTTTACCCCACTCATGTTAACCTTGCAAGACCTGTTGGTCACAGTCTGTGGTCAAAGTGTGGGTCACTTGTCAAGGCTAGTGAGTCTCCATTTGCCAGTCTAATGAGATGTATGAAGTGGTGGTTCCAGTCCTAGTTTGTCTGAGCTGTGAGCTTTTGGGACAGACAATGACCTGCTCTGGGCACAGTCTGCAGGGAAGCAGAGAAAGGCTACAGAAAGAGAAGGGAGCAGGGGAAAAGAGAAAGGGGAAAATCCAGCAAGGTGGAGCAAGACAAGGAGCAGAGGGATATCACAGAAATCACAGAAGAAAAGGGGCAGAATAAGAAAATAGCTTGGAGGAAGACACAGAGAGGAGACAGAGGTAGGTATGAGATTTCTGCAAGGCAATTAATCAAGCACAATACTGTTAAATCTGAGTCCTCAGTGCTGTCAGTACTTCTGTGTGTTGGGCATCACTGCTGGACTCTGGGGATGGTACTGGTGCTGTTTTATTGTCCCAGAGGCCATTTTACTTTCTGAGTTTCTCTCTTTTCCCTCTGGATTTTTAATGGGCAAGTATCACTGTTGATTAATGGCCAGGATGGAAGGTGAGGAACCTTTATAGGCTATTAACCTTAACGAGAGCAATAACTGGGTGATAAGTCCATGCATATTCTTCTGCAGAACAGAGAGCCTGAAAGCTGCCTGGTACTCCACATGTGTCAGAGATGAATTTGTGAGCAGCATCAACATGAAATAGATCCAGGCAGCTGGGTCAGGAGTAAATCTGCACACCACAACATCCTTTATAACCCCACTAGCCTGAACACTGAGTGGCTGCAGGAGGAAAGATGAACCAGAGACACTGGTAGTTATGTAAGGTAAAATTGCCCCTAGTTGGTTAAAACTCTGCTAAAAATGCCACTCATTTGCAATTCATGCAGACAACCTAGTCTGAGCTGTATTATTGGCAACATCAATATCCTATTCCACATTACTGCAAGGGCTCCTTGCTTAATGAGGGTCTAACAGTCATAGGGGTTGGCATCATTCTGATAATGCACATAGTCGTTGTGTTTCTATTTGTTTGCATGGATTAACAGACTTTGAAGGTCTTGTATTTGTGGCAAGAATGGGGATGTGTCATTAGAATGGAAATAAAACCCTGACAAAATCAGACTTTTCATTACATGTGTACTTCTAGGAGCTCTGCTGGATTATTTGACATATATAAAGTCAGTTTTTGCTTTTGTATTTACACAGTTCTTATTGCCATCAAAGAAATTACTTTTATCTCCTTTGAGGACATAATCTAATTTACTCTGTAGGAAGCAGGAAAACATGAATATCCCCAAATTTTAATTTGGAATACAGCATGGGAAGAATAAGCAATAGTGTGGCTGGACATTAGAGCTGTTTCTCTACAAGGCACTGTTTGTTGTTGCAGTAGGTTTGTAAACCCTGACTATAAACATATAAACAACAGGGCAACCCAGACACTGCCAGGGAAGGGTTGTGGTCCTGCATCATATTTCTGCCTCAAGGGCCAGGGTGCATCCTGTGCCTGCACCCCAGACATCCCAGTCCAGGTGCCTTTCTCAAACCACTGAGCTCCCTTTCCAGCTTCCAGACTTGAAAGGTTCATGGCTGAATGCCTGCCCTCTCCCTCACAGGTACATATGCACAGTCATTGGTCTTCTTTGAAAGGCTGTGCTTCTGCAAGGAAATTTTGGTTAATTTCCAGGGTTATGTGATATGATGAGCAGTATATTCCATGATAGATCCTGCAGACGAAGTACTTTCTATTATATGGAATTAAATAAGATTAATCTAAGTAATTCAATAAATTAAGTAGCTTATAACACCTTGTGAACACCTTGTGAACTTTCTTTGCAGTTCACATTGTGACACCTGGAAAGCACGACATGCTTCCTGTGTGGAGGTCATCTTAAAACTGGTGAGAAATCAGAGCAATTGTGAAAATGGCACAAAGAAAATCACTCCTATTACACACCTGTGCATGTGATCCTCTTGAGAGACTGTGTAATGTGGCTGACATGTCCCAAGCACAGGTTGCTCTGACCTCTCTTGTAAATCTTGTAGCCTCTGTTCTCTGCAAGGTGCCTGCACAAGCCAGATGTGCCTTGTTCTATCTGTACAGGAGCTGCTTTTCTGCACCATGGCCATCTGTTTCCTAATGATTATGCCCAGCCTGGGTTAGTCTGCTTTCTCAGGGTATGTCATGACACAAAATCTGCATGCTTCCCAAAGATAGTTTCTTGGCTACTGTAGCTGATGGCCAGCCCCATGGAATCCGTGCTAGCTGCCTGGTGGGAGACCTTGAGAGCTGGGTTCAGAACTCCTTTTACACCCTCTGCTGCAGGGACGTGCACTACTTCAGTTGTGTTAAGAGAGAAAAAATAGCTCTTTCCTCTTTCTTTCTCAGTCTGCAGAATCAGACCTTAAGAGTGCTCTGAAACAAGGCACTCCCCTATTTCTGAGTTTAGGGGAAAAATTATATCTAGCTGACAAATTTACTTTTACTTCAAAGTCCTTATTTGCCATGTTGTTTTATCACCTGTTAAAAAATCTTGATGGGCTGGAGATATATGCTGTCAGTCCTCGGCTCAGGTGATGCCTTCTCCTCATGGGATAACATGGCTAACAGTCACACTTTATCCTCATGTTTTCTTGTGTGATTGTCTTTAAAACCACACATCTTACAAGCAGGGAGAGAAGCAGCTTGTTCTCTGACTGTGACCTACATGGCACCAAGTGAGCAAGGTGAGCAGGGACTGCAGAGTCATGCATTTAATTAAGATGATTTGCTTTCAAATGAAATTTCACCAAACTGGAGTGCATAAATTAGAGCAAGCTCTTTTAAGCTACAGATATAGTTAGTTTTGAGTAAATCTAGCATAAGAAAAAAATGAAGGTGAGCTGGCCAAGCCTTGGGTAGAACCAGGTCAACATGTGCAGGTAAAGTGCAAAGATCATCTTTTGTTTTCTTCTTCTTCCACCCTGCAGATGAACTGCTCAGCCCAGGCTCTTTCCATGGCTCAGCGAGGAGAAATGGCTGCTTTTGGCATGTGGTTTGTCAGTTCAGTGTGGATATTGGTTCTGGGACAGGATGAATCAGCCACCACCTGTGTGCCTGTGAAAGCACCTTTGGGTGACCAGCTCAGATGTGCACATCCCCATGGGACTGAAGGAAACCTACCCACTGTGCACCAGTGTGGTAAAGACAATTTCTGGAACTGCCCAAATTCCTAAGTTTGTGTATAATTTCATGGTAAGATCTGTTCAGTTCTCATCTTCCTTTGGCAACTATGCAAAAATGTTTTGTTTGGGATTTTTTTACTGGTCTTTTTGTTGCTTTTTTGTTGTTGTTTTTAATTATTTTTAATCATCTTCATTCTATCATAAGCGGCTTGATGAAATGTTGGATTCAGATGTTGCAAAGCCTCATGTAACTGTCTCCTTAATTTTACTCTTAACTTAGGAAGCTTTATTTTTCCAGATATCTTATTTTTGACACTGAAAAAGCCTAAACATATTTTTTAACACAAGAAAAAATACTTCTGACATTTAAGGGGTTTTTCCCCCATACCAATCTGTTCTATTTAAGCTGTAAGAGTTTAACCCTCTAAGTAAGTGAAACAAACCACATTATCTTATTTGTGGTTTATTACATTTGGACCTTGCATTTTTGGGAGCTAAAAATACTTACTTCTGAAGTACAGTGCAGTTTGAAGAGGAAGAAGAGAAGCACAAGAGCAATACACCCTGCACTTCCCGATTGCACTGGCATTTCAGCTATCTACTCCTGTGGGTGCTGAACTCCCCTTTGCTAGCTCCCATTTGCACATTTAATAAAACACTTAGGATTACTCCAAAGAAGGCTGAACAGAATTTGGTGTGCAGAGAGTTTTCCAAGCATGATAATCTAATCTCATTCACATCTCTGTTTTCTAATGGAGAGACCTTTTGTGCCCTAAATGATGCTGCTTTCCATGAGTACTATTTCTTCTGGACATTTTTTGTTCCTGATTTAAGGTCATCCTTGTATTACTTGTTGAGCTTTAGTCCATTTACCCCCCTTTTAAAAAGAAATACAGCAGAGTATCCGAGACAACTTTTAAGAGAGCTTTTGCTACATCTAGTGGCAGAGCCTTTGAAGTGCCTGAAAAAAAAGGCAGTTTAAAAAAAACCAATCTCCATTTAGAAGCCTTATTATTTTGTTCATCACAGAATATTCTGAGTTGGAATGGACCCACAAGGATCATCGAGTCCAACTGTCTAGTGAACAGCCAATTGTAATGAAACCTGATGTGCTTTTATATTGCATTCTGTTTACCTTTGTCCTTTATAACAAAGCCCTTATATTACTGCCTGGCATGGCTTTTCTCAGTTCTGGCTGCAGTCTGAGACACAACGGGTCTGGACTTGCTGTGATTTTTATTTAGACTGAATTATTACAGAATAAAAAAGATAGATTGGTGTGGGTGGGTGGGGGTATGTGTGTGTGATCCCAGACCTCTGCAGCTGTCATCCTCCCCAGTGCAGTGCTTGTATCTCCCAGGAGCACTGTGAATTAACCCCACTGAAGGAAGTTTTGCACCAATCCTGCCCAGCACTTTGACCACTGCCTACAGACCACCATGGACAGTGGTGTGGTCCTCAGGAGGAATGGGCGAAGAACAGACGCATGACTGTGTGCTTGCACCAAGGATGCTCAGGAGATAAATACCTGGATTGCTGTTGTTTCAATCCTTTTGACCTTTTGTAAGGTGAGGTGAGGAACACACACAGGGGGACTGAGAACCACATGGGATTTGCTGGAGAAATGAAAAAGTAGAGTAAAACCCCACAAGGCTGGGGTGTAGATTGGTCCTAGCCAAATGCTTGCAGGAGAGGAGCTCCTGCAGTAGTATTCTAGCAGCTATTCTTACCAACTCTAGAGTAGTCTATTTTTTGAGGGACTGTCTAACTTGCTTTGCATAATTCCAGTGGGAACTAGATGGATCCTAGGCAGAACAAGGCATCCTCCTGACTGCAGACTACATGGGAGCAGGTTAGGTTTCTACTGCCCATGTAGCAATAAGAACTATGGACAATGAAGTTTGGATGATGATGGTGATACTGACAAAATAATGCAAACCAGAGCTGATTGCAAATGTACCCAAAAAAAAAAAAAAATAAAAAAATCAGCATGGATGTTTTAAAAGTGGCTGATCCAGGTTTAAAAATCTGGATGAAAATCACACATGTTTTAAAGATAAAAATACTTGTGAAAAAACAAGTATTATCCAACTTTATCAGCCTGATTTATCCAGACAAGGATATGCCTTACACTGGGAACTGGGTCTTTATGGTGGGAAAGTGAAGAGGACCTCCATACCCAGACTTACTCCAGAGCCATGGCAGGAGAGGGTGGGCTGGCAGCCTGGCTCTGGTTTGTAGTTTGCTTCTCCTGCTTGGAAATTAATTTGTGTGGCCTCATTAAGGTTCCTTTGCAGCATCTTCCTTTGGCTTTGCATGCTGCAGGACCTCACCCTCCTTAGGGAAATAGTCAGGGGAGACAGACTTGAAGGAAATTAGGGAGGGTGGGATACTCTTGCAAATGAGGATAAGACACCATCAAACGTGGAGCTGGGGTGTGCAGGTAGGTTCCCCCAGGTGTCTTGGTGGTGGGTGATCCCCATGTGTGGCAGAGCAGAGATTTCTCCATGCTGGAAAGAGACTCCCTTCATGGAAAGAAACTGGCACTTTTACAGCACAGCATCCAGCAGAAGGGGGAAAAAATGTTCACTGCCTCCGAAGGAAGCCCAGAGTGACAACTCAGCCACTGTCAGAGGTTGAAGACCAGCAAGACAACTTCCACCCCAGCTGCATTGCAGTAAAGGGGAGCTCCCGTTCTGCAAGCAGCATCCAGCTGCACAAGCAAAATTACCTCATGGGGTAATTTTAAACACATGGGAGTGAATCTGGTGGCAGAGCTTTCAGTATCAGTCTGAAAGGTGCACACAGAATGAGGGAGGAAAAATCTAAGACCTTGGAGGACACTTTAGACTAAAATATTAAAGGTAAGGACTTCTATAGGAGAGTATACAAGAAATTTAGGAGATACTCAAGGAAAAAGAGTTGTGCATGACAGAATCATGGAATCAGAATGTTTTGAGTTGAAAGGGACCTTAAGGTCATCTAGTTCCAACTCTCTTGCCATGGGAAGGACACTTTCATCAGAAGGTTCATTAGCATCCCAGCATGAACTGGGGGATGGTGCAGATGGGGAGGCATTTCCATCTTAAGGTGTTACTTGCTCTTATGAAATAACAGGAAAACGAAGAGCAATTTCAACTTCAACAGTTTGTTCTTGAACTTGTTTCAGTTAAAAAAATTCCTTGATGGAAGGAATATCCATCTCTGCTGCTGTGAAACCACAGGAGGAGAAAAAGATCTGTAACTTTCTTGAGCTACAGGTGATGATTTGAGAAGATAAAGTTTCTAGCATCAGGAATTATTTGTATGTGGCAAGCTAGATCTGTTTCCATAATACATGGTGGGAATCACTCCATCACTCTTGGAGCTGTTCGATCAGCCCCAGGATAAGCAGCCTCTCTGATGCCTGGAGTTCTGTCCAATGCAGATTGGCCAGAGATAACATGCTGACAAAGTAATCTGAGCAGCATTACAATTTTAGTTTTTTAGAAGCACACATGAAAGAGTTCAATAGCTCTCACAAGCAAAAAGGAAAACAAACAAAACAGGTAATTAAAAAGCGTAAGATTTTTTCCCCCTCTATTTTGACTCAGCTTTTTTTAAGTACATGAAAATTGGCTGAAGTTGCATTTTTTTAATGATAGTTTGTGCTTCATTTCTATACATGAAATTCAAGAAACAGACATGTCTCCTGTGGAAACAGCACCTACTTTGACTTGTCAAACACCAAACACTATTTAAAAATGTCACTCTATTTCCTGCTTCTGCCCTGGGCTATGGCTGATGGCCACAGGTAGAAAAAAAAAAGATAACTAGTTTCTCAAGTCTCCCGATAAGCACAGGAGAATGTACATGTCTGGCTTAAAAAGGGTTCCCAGCTTCTTCCCTGAGCAGCAGCAGTTTCCTCACTGCCTTGCAACTCCCACTCTGTGCACAGCTGCTGCCAGGCAGGAGCTCCAGCGGGAGCAGCAGGCAGCACTTCTCATCACCATGGGCGCCAAACCTCAAAGCAAGCCTGGGCAATGTGGTGGTAAAAACACAGCTGGCTGAGCAGGAGGAAAGGAGGCATTTCATGGCAAAAATAAACCCTTTTTTCCCTCCTTCCTAAACTCAGAAGTTGCAAATTCTTGGCTGGCTGGGCACTAGGACTTTTTTGTGCTAGACAAGGGGTTTACCAGGTATTCAGGGGGTGGTTAGGAAAACACTTGCTTTGACTTAAAACTTTGTTCACTTTCTTCAGTGGCCATTTGGATGTGGTTAAAAACTTTATCAGAAAGGCATAAACATAGGAAAAATAAAAATAATAGCAGCTTATGGGGTGGCAAGAGGTGGAGTTATTCAAGCTTACTTTCTAAAAGTTAGGAAGCTACAAATAGGAAATAAGAGAACACAGAGGTTATATACTTGGAATACAGAGGGAATGTACTTTTCAGTTACTGAGTCCTGTAAAAGCCAAACATTGCTTTTTTAAGATGCAATAGAAGGACAGTAGCTATCCATTGCATCTCTTCAGTGCTTTTGTGCTAGAAGTAAGTTCATCTGTTATTTAAGACATAATATAGAATATGTAGATGATGCATTTTCAAATTAAAACATACACTTCAATAATTCTTAAATTCCCTTTGGACTTTAAAATGCCTTAAAACTCTGAAATACAACAGGACCATATCAGACCCAGTCCTTTAAATACAAAGGATCACTTTTGGTCCAGCTGTACCATCCTAGGGCCAGACTGACATATTTTCATGCAGTCTGACTTCTGGCATTTTTTAACTTCTGAGCATTTGAACATTTCAACCTTAGCTGTCCTTCTGGCACAAATGTTCATACACATAAAATGCCATGACTTTTTATGAATGTGGTGATTCCCCAAAGACATCTATAAGACTAACCACTGTGTAGGTACACAAGAGACCACAGGAACTGACTCAGCAGAAGTCCAGGGGGAAGCTGGCTCATGTTCAAGCTAAGGACAAGTATTTTCCTGTCTGTTAACACATTCAGTCACATGTGTTCTTCATGTGCTCTTGGCAATAAAACAAGACAAAGTAACCTAAAGTTACACCAGGGGAAGTTTAGATTGGGTATTAGGAAAGATTTCTGCCCTGAAAGAGTTGTTAGGTATTGGAACAGGCTGTCCAGGGGAGTTGTGAAAGTCACCATCCTGGGAGGTATTTAAAAACTATCGAGATGTGGCACTTTGGGACATGGTTTAGTGCTGGACTTGGCAGTGCTGGGTTATTGGTTGGACTCAATGATCTTAGAGGACTTTTCCAACTTAAATGTATCTCTGATTCTAAGATTCATGCCCACAAGTCAGAACATCACCTTGTCGCAGGCAGCTGGCATTTTTGCCTGTTAGTTTGCATGTAGCACTGGAGACACATGGCCTTGTCCAGCAATCTTCTGGGCAGTGTCATCATCTGGAGACTCTGTTCTTGAGGCAGACTGAATGAAGATGATCACTGCAAAGAAATCAGAACAAACTGGTGTCCCTGGGGAACAGGTTAAGAAAGAAATTTGCATAACTCATATGGTTTATCTGTCTTTCTCAATATGAAGGGATTTTTAAAAAATTATGCCTGCTGATGTTTTTGCCTTATTAACAATGTTACTTAACTCAAAGCTCACGTTATTATTAGCGATTTTATATTCTGCAGTTGGTAGCTTTCTTGACTGTTATTAGCATTTTCATTTCAAAATCCTTTGAGATAATCTGAGCTGCAGGGAAAGGCATCTGGAATTTCCTTACATCCCTTGAGGAAGGTTCTGGATTGCTCATTTATGTTTTAATTGCTATTTTAGAGCTCTATATTTCTAGATGTCTTCTTACAGACCCATTTCCATACCATGAAGTCATTCTTATAGACAATCCAGACATGGTGATCCAGCACAAACCAGGTCTGCTCAAGTGTTTAGTACTGTGATTAAGAGATAGAGAAATAGCACAGGTATTCATACATATGCAAAGCCTTAATATCTAATCAGGCTTTTCCAGGAGCAGTGACACTAAGAAGAACTGATTTTCCCTGGAGGAAGCTCCTGCACAGTTATTCAGGGGAGTAACTCCTAGAGGAATGACATGAATTTCCACCAAGCTCTTCCTACATGTACCTGATTGCATGTTTGGGAACACAAGGAATTTGTCTGCATGAAGAAATTTCTTACAGTGTTAGTGCTTGGATCATAAAATGGGCCAGCCAATGGAATAAAGATATTACATACCAGTTTGCTACTAATTATTTCTCAAGGTATAATTTTTAATCACCATCAAAGGTTTTCAGATGGTATTTAATGTATTTTAGATTCATCTATTCCCAGTTCTTCAGGAATTGTTTCTGTGGATTGAGCCTCAATTTTTTCATACAACAGTAGATTTTTTTCCTTCTAGGTAGAGTCTTTCCCCTTCCCACTGTCTTTCTAACAGCGAAGCAAATATCAGAAGAAATCCTGATGGTTTTTTCCTCAATGTCCAGACCACTGAAAACAGGTCAAATGGTCTCTACTTACTTCATTTCACTTCTCAATTTCATTAATATTCACCCCTACTCCTTAGATGATCTGTGCTGGTTCTGCTGGCTCCAAAGAGTCAGTGAGAAATGAAGCCATGTGGCAGCCCCAGTGCACTTCTTTGAAACTGTGAAATGGCTTCAGGACTGAAATAGAAGCAGCTGTTTCAGATCAGGAGCTCTATTAGCTGAGGAAGTCAAGGGATTTATTTTGTGCCTTCACAGCAGCTCCAACAAATTTGGTTTTCCAGTCTGAGACTTTTCAGGGCTGATGGAACAAATAAACCCCAACTCTGCAACATCTTTATCAATCAGAAAAATGTCCAGGCTGTGATCATGTAGAAACATTTTGTAGCCTGGTAGAAACACTGTCAGGAGAAATATGTGTCTGAGAGATGTGTTTGGCATCAATGAAGTGAACTTGATTGTGTTGATATATGAAAGTGAAGCATTTGGCCAGAGAGGTGGTAGTACCTTTACTTGTCAGCCAGATATAAAAGCCCAAAGATGTGCTACTTTGTATATATGGATAATTATGCATGGTGGAGGTGCTGAACAGAATTATTACTTTTTGAATGACAACGTGGAAGGTTAAATTATTGGAGTGTTTAAATGAGAAGGCAAAATGATCTATGATACAATGTATCTTTTGTAAAATAATAGCAAATGCTAGAAAAAAATTAAAGCTCAATATATGAACCACAGTAGTTTGGGATATGTAGAAATGAGTATACAATGGGCAGGGAACAGGACCTAAAAGATGTGATGAGGTCTAAGAGCAATTTGTTGAACCTCTCTCCTAGGCGATTTTCCTGGGTGCTCTTCCAGCTGCTTCTTGCTAGGTGTCTTCAAGATGACAGAACCTGAACTGCGTATCCAGAAGGATCCATCCCTTGGTCCTTGTGTAGCTGCCCCTGCAGGGGAATCAGTACAAGAGGAAATGCAGGTGTCTGCAGGTGCGTGGTGACACTATCCTTTTGCTTCCTGAGGTTTCCAAGGCAGTGGTTTGGGACTGGCAGACACAGGACAGGACTTACAGAGATCTCTCCTCTTGGGGAATGGTGAGTGCAGGGCTGGTGGGCCTCCACATGCCAGCTGAGCCCCTGGAGACACCCCAAACTGTCATGGGAGCTCAGAGAACAGGTCATGCTGGCCTACATGCTGAACCAGCTAGCTGACTCCCTGTGCTGGGCTTGGCTGGGAAAGATCATTTGCTCCACAGGAGCCCAGACAGTCCTGAGTTTTGGATTTGTGACTAGGAGAGTGCTGATAACACACCAGTGTTTTGGCTGTTGCTGATCAGCACCTATACAACTTTGCACTTTTATTTTTCCCACTCTGCCCCACCAGCAAGTAGGCTGGAGGTTGGCAAGAAGCTGGGAGGGAGCACAGCCAGGACAACTGTCCCAGGCTGACCAAAGGGTTATTTCCTGCCTTACAGCAACAATTGCTGCAGTAACGGCTCAAGGGAAGGAGGAGAAAGGGGAGACATTGATGGTTATGGCATGCGTCTCCTCAACTAACCTTTGCATGTGCTGATGTCCTGGTTTCCAGGAGGTGGAAAAACATCAGTTGCTGAAGGGATAAAGTGAACAAATTCCTCTTTTTGCTTTGCTTGAGTGTGCAGTTTTTGCTAAACCTACCAAACCACCTTTAATCTGGGTGCCTTCCTCCGGTCAGCTCCCCATGATGCGGCAGAGTGACCCAGCAGATGTGTAGGTGTCACAACCCCACTCCCTGGCCTTGGGGACAATTTCAGTGAGGATGGTCGGGAACTGAGTTTCTTAGAAGCAAAATTTAGGCAATAGGTAAATGCTGCTTTATTTCACCAGAACTAACAAACTTTTCTTGTAAGCTGTCCTCAAGGGGAGCACAGACAACACTGGAGTTGAATTGCTACATTATTCTGTTCTTTCTTCTTCTTTTCTCTAAGGTTACATTTTCAGAATAAAAGATAGTTGATCACCAGAAGTCTTCTTGCCTTCTAAGATGGTCATTCCCAGCTGCTCCAGTGCTGTAGGACATGGGGCACTGAGGTCCACATTCTGCAGCATGGTCTGGTGACAAGATTTGCACGCACCACACCATAATACGCTATTTTCCAAGCACACCAGCAACATGGGAAACTGTTTGGTACAATAATTCACTGGATATTGCATTCATGCCTAATGTCTAGCTCAAGAAAAGTGCTGAATAGTCTGTGTATTTGAAGAAAATGCCACAAGAAGTAAGTGATCACATCAAAAAAACCTGAACAGTTATTGCCCAAGGCTCTGTTAGATAGGTTAGATAGAAAACAAAAGAAGATGGTCTGACATCCAAACAGGTATTTAAATTCTGTCCAGTGAATTATACCCCAGAGTGCCTCTTTCTTGCCTTTAGTTATAAAGGTGTCAGACAAGTCCCTCAGAAACAAATGCCATATTGCACTCCCCTAAATTTGGTTGAGATGTCTGACCACTGATGTAAAGACTGTCACTCAAAGGGGTCCAGGGAGGTTATTAGCCTCTGGAAGACTTTCTTCTTAACCTATATTCACCCTATGTTTGGTCACATTTTCTAAGCAGCTAGGTGTTCTCCTGAGCCCAATTAGAAGCCCATTCTGGAAGAGAATGAGTTGTTCTGGTCATTTTAACACATTCAATTGCTTCTGAACTTTGTTGTCAAAGGAAACATGGAAACTTAGAAGGGTGTGGAAGAAAAAGAATTCATCTGAAATTACAGAAAAGAGGCAATTTAAAGTGGAAGCCAAAGGGGAAAAAGGGTGGAAAATAAAAAAATCAAAAAACTAAAATGAAATTGGGGGGGCCCAAAAAGATGGTTAGAAAGTTTGATTAATTCTAGTTCAAAAGTGAAGAAGAAATGAAAAATGAAACAAAGAGCAGGACTGGTATGAGAGAGAGAGAGAGAGAGAGAGAAGAAAGATGCTGGGGAGAAAGAAGCTCAGTAAATTAACCAATATATGCTGCAGAGAAATCCTTTCAACAGGCTCAGAGAATGTCTCCATTAAAGTTTCATAGTGAAGGTTCAGAGGGATTTTCAATATTTAAAAAGTGTTTTTGAAGGTAGCTAAGGGGAGATGCACTGGTAACTCTTGAAAGGCTAATGCATTAAATTTTTTTGTCCTGAAATAGCATGGGACAGTCTCTCTTGTAACTTTGAGACAGTAACTCTTGGTTACTTTAAAAGAGCACTCATGTCTTCCTGTGCTCCCACCTCTCATTAAAATATCCCTGTTTGGGATGTTTTGCATTCTCTGCTTTTCTCTCTGGTGATTCCAGCTGAAGATGAGACCGGTGCCAGGAGGGTTGAAGACAGAAGCTGGGAATTGTGAGGCTGCAAAGAGGCAGAAGTGGAAAGACAAAGGGTTTCACCACGAAGCCCCTGAGCTGAGGCCCCCAAGAAGGAACACCGGTTTCATTTGGGCAGATTGGAATGATAAATGCCATCCTGGTGACTGGGAGGTGGCAGCTTCCACTGCCCTGGCAAGGGACATAAAGTCCCCAGGCAGGGACGGTTTGTCCTTCCTTGAGCTCCCGTATAATGAAGGGAAGCCCAAAGGGAAAATAACTCACGGATACAGAAGCCCGGCGGGTGGCAGCACCGACCCGAGCCAGGAGCAACTCCCAACAGCTCTGGATGCTGGATTCCTTCCCTGCCCTGCGTTTACTTTGATTACTCTTGCACTTCTTCGGTGCCACCCTGAACTGCAGTGACTAAACAGCTTCCAGAAATAACACTGCATGTGTCACGGCCCTTATCTAAACAGCGCATCTCTCTCCTGCTGCCTCACATCAGGGACTGCTGCTTTGCAAAGCATTCAGTACAAGCACCAGGCTCCAGAAGTTTTTATGTTGACTGTCACTTGTGTGAATTTTACCCTTCTTTTGTATAAAAGAATTCGGTCCAAGGTCAAGACACCCATTTGCACAGTGAGCATTTAGCACACGAGAGATCACCAGAGATCTTGTCAGTGCAGCCCGCTGTGCTCAGCCAGAGATTCCTAGGATTAGCCAGGTAGTCTTGGGTCTCCTGCTCCCCTGACCACAGCACTGCCCCTAAGGGGAGCCTAGAGGTTAGGCTGCTAAATTTAGGGAGTTTCACTGAAAATTGAACTGCTCCTCCCATGTAGCTACTCTGGGACAAAGTTATCTCATCCTCTCACATCCAGGCAGGACAGGGATGTAACACAGGACATTCCCACCAAGGTGGCATCAAACCAAAGGTGGGCACTACTCAGCCACTTTCTCAATAAATTTAGAAAATAAATGGTTATTTGGATTCTGCCTGCCTCCTGCTCTAGCAGATACTGCTAGTGGTGGATGAAGGGGAAAGATTAAGGACAGATGAGTGTCTGCAGTACCTTCTCAGAAAATATGACCCAATGCTTGCCTGAAAAATTCTGAAATTAAAAAAAGTCAGACAAAACTTGAACTGAGACAACAAAGTACGTTGAATGTGCTTCAAATCTTTTTTCATCATAAGCTTTCTGCTGAGTCACAGTGATCAAACCTGAAACCTGTTCTCCTCCACATGACTTTTTTGATGTGTAGTTCTTTCCTATTGATACATGTGAAAGCAGTTTTGGGGTATTTTAAATCCCTTCCCCTACCAAAGAAACAAGAAGTGGCAGGCATCCTTCCAAATCAAGTGACACATAGTAAGGGTCTGCTGAGAGAAGACTGTCTCCCTCTGTGTTTCCTAATCCATGTGTGGATGCCAGGGATACAGAGACAGAATTAAATTACCCAAGAAACTGGTCATTATGAGGGAAGGACAGACTGCAATACTCTCTTCCAGCTCCTCTTCTTATCCATGGCTGAGCCCACCCTCTGCTGTCCCCATGGGGCTGTAGCACATTTGGCTCATGGATGACAAAAGCAATGGGGCATTTGGGCTCTCTCCGGCTGCAAAGCTCAGCAGGGACACAATGAAACCTCAGCCAAAGTCTGAGAGCTTCAGGTCCCAAATGATTAATGCTGTTTCAAAGTTGAAGCCAAGAAAGGATAACACAAAATTATTATCTGATGCCCCAACAGCAGACATCTCTCTGTTTATCTCTTTATCTCTCTGATAAATGGAATGGTTTTGACCCGCATTGTAACCTCTGGTTTGAATTCAGAGATAAGTATCGTCATATCAGCCTTGTACCAAGGCTCAGAAGCACCTTGTGGCAGCAAGGAAGCAGTGTTTCACAGGGCTGCATGGGCCAGAGGAGGCCACAGGATCTGGGAAGTGTGGTGAATAAGATATTCCCCTCCCTTCCATGTTTGGAGGGTCCCTGTGGCAAAGGACAGTATCAATTCTAATGAAGCTACATTGCCAGTGGCAGGAATAGAGTTAATTCCAGGTACTCTGGAGTTTACAGCTCAAGAGTGGATTTAATTATCACTTTACTGGCTTTAAGTGAGCTGTAAGACTAATCTAAATTTAACAGGGTCGGCAGCTGCTTTACAAGCTTCCTCAACAGGCAAGTGTCAAATTAGGGCTATACCAATAGATAAAGGGAGAAAACTAAAGCCATTGATGGCCACAGATTTCCCAGTTGATATCTTTATACTCTGCTATAAAAGCCTATCACCCTTCATTTAAAGAAAGTGAAAATTGTTGACATCTCTTTCAAATGCTAGTCGTTAGGAAGCAACTTGGACTAAATGTAATTAGAATCAAATCATGTGCACCTTTTATTGAGGAGTAACAACACTCTGTATCTTCTGCTATTTATGTTTCCAGATAATCTATGTCATTAGTTTGGGTACAAATGTTGGATCCCTTCGAGTCACTGCACGACTGTGACTCTGAGCATTGATGGTGCCATTTGACAGACCCAGAGATGCATCTGGGAGCTTGTTTTATAGCAGGTTTTGAAAAATAAGTGTTTTGCATGCTCCACCTGGAGCTAGGACAGCCCAGACCTAGCAGGTTTTGAAAAATAAGTGTTTTGCATGCTCCACCTGGAGCTAGGACAGCCCAGACCTAGCAGGTTTTGAAAAATAAGTGTTTTGCATGCTCCACCTGGAGCTAGGACAGCCCAGACCTTGCACTTGGGTGCAGCGGAGCCACCCGGACGTGGTGGCAGAACTTTGTGTGCCATAAAGGAGTGAACTTTGGCAAAACTCTGCCCTTGGACTTTTAAGCACCTGCACCTGCTGACCTGCCCAAGTGAATTTTCTAGGTCATGGTGCCCTGGAACAAGCCAGGCACAGTGCGCTTCTGGAGGGCTTCTCCAGGCTTTGTGGGACAGCTCTGAACAGCGAGAGGCTATCCAGAGCTTGGAAAAACTCTTCTCCTGCCCTGCTGACCTGCATCATATGATGTCTTTTCTCTCCTGCCCAAGGAAACAGGGCTCAGGGCCTCTCTGTGTGACCAAAATCCCTGGCAGGCATCAGGAAGTAGCGAGCTGCCCATACCAAACTCCTGCACAATCATCCTTGTGTTTTGCTTGCATAGGTTTCTCTTTTCTGATTATTTCTTTGCTGGATAGGACTCACTATATGCTACCCATAAGACCCATCAGAATCATTGAGTCCAACTCCTGGCTATACACAGGAAATGCCAAGAGCCACACCATGTGCCTGAGTGCAGTGTCTAAATGCTTCTTGAACCCTGTCAGGCTGGTGCAGTGACCACTTCCCTGGGGAGCCTGGTCCAGTGCCCAACCACCCCCTGGGTGAAGAACCTTTTTCTAATATCCAATCTGAACCTCTTCTGACTCAGCTTCAGGTGGTTTTCTCAAGTCCTACCCATGAGAGTGAAGAAATTGGAAATTGGTACCTGCCCTTTCTCTTCCTCTCGCATGGAAGCTGCAGACTGCAATGAGGTCTCCCCTCAGTCTCCTCTTCTTCAGGCTGAGCAGACCAAGTGATCTCAGCATCTCCTCATGCAGCTTCCCCTCCAGACCCTCCACCATCCTCACTGCCCACCTTTGGATGTCCTCTTTTTATACTGTGGTGTCCAGAACTGGACTCAAAGTGATGCTGAAACAGTTCTTTATATATGGTGTTCTATAAGAATAGCTCGGCCTAACACACACCATACCCAAACCAATCTATGCTTTTATTCCTACCACTCCTTTATCTCATAGCATTGCTACCCATTGAACCCTCCTGATCACTTCCTCCCCTTTGCAGAACTTAGGGCTCACCCCTGAACCACCATGGCTACTTGTCTATGGGGCTGACAGAGAAGAGAGATGCTGGTGTTGCCCTAGATTTTTGCAGAGAGGCAAAGCCTTGTACACCTCAAGGGTTTAAAAGAGTTGAGGTGGAATTTTTTTCCTCACAGTTATCTAAGAGCTGAAAAGATAAGCACAGCCCAGGCTGGAGAAAGAGTCTCTGGGTGAACTCCATGCTCTCTGTCTATTTTCCTTACTGAGAAGTACTTCTTATCTTTTGGACTTTCAAACCAAAGAGTTTAAAGAAATACTGGAGTGAAATTATAGCTGCTGATGATTAAAGCACTATATTTAGGCTTACCTGTAACTTAAATGCCAGATTATGAACTCTGAAATATTTTTTACATAAACTCTTCCTGCCATAAACAGTGAGCTAAAGTAGTCAATTCATTCTATTGACTTCAGCCAAGTGCAGCGTGATTCTGGTTTTACGTTAGTCCTAAGGGACAGCTTAAACCTTCAGGAAAATTCAGTCAGAGAAAGCAGCCTGCTGAGAACTTTGTTAGGAGGAGCCTGACAGCATTCAGATTGTTAGGGGGTTGCTGTCTGGTTTTTTTTCCAGGAGGATGCCACAAAGTTTCAGTCATGTGAGATCCACCACCTAAAGTGAAGTGCCCAAGTAGAAATTTGGCTTCAAAGGGATTTAATCCTGGGTTGCAGGTAAATATCCTGGGTAAAACAATATGGATAAAGCCCTGCTGAGCCAGCTGACCTTGGGGAAGATAGACAGTGTGGTTATCTGAACTTCACTTATCTAAAGTCTCCTCCTGTTTGAGGTGGGATTATTTTGTTCACCTCATACCAAGAAAGGGGACTCTGTGTTCCCTGATCAACTCAAGGTGCATGACCCAGCATCCATGGTTACACCTTGGGCAAACAAGTGTCCTTCCCCTAGAAGGAAAAGTAGTTGGAAATTAAAAGGCCATATGATTCAAGCTGTACAGCTTATATACAATTAAATAAAGAGGAGATGCACACAAAATTAAAAAAAGATGGAATAATTTTGTGGAGATGCTGAGGCACAGTGGTGGGCAGAATAGAAACTGAGAAGCAGAGGTGCCTTGGGCAGAGGTGTCTTAGTTCAGGCAGAGCAAGAAGGGGGTGAGTGATGTCCCCAGCAGCCACTGCACCAGGGAGGGATGTGCAATGCCTACTGCAGGCTGAACAGCTCCAGTTACTACACTGGAATGCCTTACATGCTCTTGTTATGCTACAGCTTCCCCATACAGGCTGCTCACCTCCTTCCCATGCTCTGTTCAGTCACAGTCCTCATTAGGAAACCAGAAGCAGAAAAAAAGTTGATCTTCCCTGTCTGATAAATTGAAGAAAAATAAAAACTGATGACTTTGGCTGGAATTCCCAGGGTTTCCAAAACAGCAGTGTACCTTCACTTGTAGGCCTGATGATCTTTTGTGTTGTTACAGAGTTGCACAAAAAAAAAGGCCAAAACAAAACTCTGAAGAACACTGAGGAATTATTTCTAATCCCCTTTGCTTGACAAAAAGAAATCCTCTAAAACCCCAGAACTAATAAAACCATTTTACACAAACCACAGTGAAAGAAACTATATGGTGTATTTACAATTAATTTACACCTTATGAAATCAGCTCATGAATGAAATGTGTGTCTAAGTTGCGTGAGAGCCAAGAAGAGAGAAAAGATAACACTAGTGAGGAGAGAGCAGATTTTTATAGTGTTTGCTGGTTGCCTTTCATTCTCTGAACAGCAGGAGGAGATTAATGATATTGTCACAACAACATTAATGATGCTGTAAAATCATAAGGACAGAGAGAGCCAGGATTTGATAAAAGTGAGATTTACAGCTGCATCAGTCAATTTAATTATCTTTTACTAGGCTTGAACTAAGCAGTAAGACTAATCTCCATTTAACATGTTTTACAGGGTCTGCAGGCACTTTACAATCCTCCTCCATTCAGAAGTGTCAAATTATGGCAATATTGATAAAAGAGTGATGTGAATGGTTGTCTAGTCAATCCCCAAAACAGTTAATATCTTTCTTTACTGCATTGTAAAAGCCAATTACTCTGAAGTTTTGGAGTGAAATTTGTGAAGGGCAATCTGAGTTGATAATGTTTAGAAAACAAATTCAAAGAAGATAAAGATCTGTGTCCACCTGCCCGTGTTCGCTATAAAAGACAGTGCTGCTGCCTCTGTGCTGTCTCTGCTGCCTGTTCTCCTGCCCTGCTGGCAGTGATCAATATTGTCTAGAGTTGTGAGCAACATGAAATGTTTCAAACAAGGTGTTCTTCTCCTTTGTAATTTTCTCAGCTCCTTTCTTCACCACAAGCAGCTGCTTCTCCACATTCTGTTATTTGATGTTGTATTACTGGACCTGTAGTATAACAGAGTATTTGTGCTTACCAAGTCCAGCAAAAACATGTCAGATTATATGTATATTAATTTTCCATGTGTGTTTTTTTTAAAAAACAAGTGCCTCAGGTACTTCAGGTCCCTAAGCTTGATTTTTGCTCTCCATAACTTTGTGGAGTTACTTATACTTCCATGAACAGTGGAGTAGACCCGTCCATCTCCACTGATGGGCTATTTCAATGGTCAATTAGCCCTACCTTTTTAATTAAGTATCTTCCTTAGAGCTCTAGGGAAGCAAGCTTCTGGAATCAGAGACAGAAGCAAAATGCTTAAGCTTGCACTTTTTTTAGACTTTGATTTTCAGTGAGACTGAAGAAAATGTAACACTCAAACCAGACAGCAGCTCCCAGCAAATTGCATATTTCAAGCATGGGAGAATCCCTTGTTGAGCCAACTGTTGTCTGACACAGCAGAATGAGAAAATCTGAATCTTTCCTAGTGAGTTCAGATAGTCTTTCCCTGCTCTCCAAACAGAGGAACATCAGTTTCTCTCAGGCCAGGTGTGTCTGGCAGTGAAGAATCCAGTTTAAGGTAGGCTCTGGCTCTGAGCACTTGGTGATGAGAATTTCAATCCCACTTCACCTCTCTATATTTTGTACTCTTGCCTGTATTTAAGTGTTGTGGGCAAGTCAATTCTTCGACCTATCTCTTCTGCTGGTCAAAGTGGCTCTGAAGACAATTTATGTGGTATTTTAGTCTCACTAAGCCCTGTTATTGAACATTTTTTGAGTCAGGAGTCAGGCTTCCTGGAAAACAAACTTCATGGCACAGGCATGCCCTGTGTCATTCAAAGACAAAGAGTTGTTGTGATCTTGCATTTAAAAAAACCAACAATCACAAAAAAATCAAAACCAGAATGACTGAGCCAAGTGTTTCCACAATATCTTATTTTTAGCTGCCTCAAAATTTTTTTGACTAATAGTGAAATAATCCCCTGACAAGAAACTAAAAATATTTCTCTTCCCAGGCTTGGAAAAGAGAGATACATTTTTTTGACAATTACCTAGAAAGTTTACAGCAAAAAATAGTAACAGCAGTCAACTCTTAGGACCTGCAGATCTGTTTGAAACACACTGCAGTCCTGCCTCATTATCTGCTTTCTTTAGCTTGCTAGCATGTCTGACCCTGAATCAAGGTGAAATGTGCTTCTGGCCATGCTGAGTGGTCCTCTCACAGCCTTTAGGTCCTGGGACCACAGTGCCAGCTGGGCTGACAGTGCTCCTGGTGCAGGAGGTGCTGGCCAACATGCCAAGGAGAGACATCTTTTGTAGGACAAGCACTGCCTCAAATCCTGACTAAGACCAACCCCAGGACCTTGCCAGGGGCTTGGCTGTTAGAAAGTCAGATGTGCTTAACTCAGATGCACTAAACTCAGATGCTTTGTGTGTGACAGGCTTGGCTGGCCTCTGTCACACAGCCCACCTTCCCAGCCACTGCGTCCACTGGTCTCAGCTGGTCAGCAGATCCCATCCTGGAGGACTGCAGATGGAAGCGAGACAGAGCTCTGCCACATGTGGAAGGAGGCCTTATGCACCAGAGCTTTAAAACAATTGGGAAATTGGTAATGCATCATGGTTCCCATCAACCTGACCTCATCAAGACCAATGATCCCCTTAAGGTCCCTCTATGCAGGGACTCTTGGAAGAAGGGCTTTCAGACAGAGTGGTAGCTCACCTTTGGTGAGACAAGGGTCTCAAACTTCCCATTTCATGGAATTTCCACTAAGCCTAGGGGAAGGGGGTGTAGAAATTGGCAGGAATTTTGTCCAAACAAGGTCTTCAGGGTTGAGGCTCTGTTAATAAATCCTGCAACGTGTTCATTCATGCAGGAAACAGGGAAAAAGTCAGTTCAGGATTCTTATCCATCTGATCTTATCAGGGTGGTAAATCTGTTCTTTGATCTTTTGTCAATAACGCACAAAGTTGGAGGCAGCTGCCACCACCCAGCTCAGCCATGCAGTCATCAGGGTCTCATAAAACATTTATGAAACCTGTCATAAACTGGCCTGATAAGGAACAGGACATCAGGTTTCAGGAGTCAGCAGCTTCTTGGGGAAGACCTTCCCTCTAACTCCAAAGCTCCTTTGTTTAAATAGCAAACACAAACCACTGATTGCTCCCTGCCATAAATCCTGGGAACAGAGAATTTTCACCAGCCCTGCTGCCTGATGAATTTTAGTGTCAGGTACTGGCCTTCATCATTTGCCTTTCCCACTTGCCAGTCCTGAGGGAGGAGGGAGAATTGAGGAGGAGGAGAGGAACTGAATAAAATTATTACTGAAGAAGGAAAAAATAGAAGAAAATTTCAACTGAAATGATGAAACCCACATTCTGTTCCCACCTTCCTCAGTTACTGCAACTATGACTCATGTCAGAGTCTCTGCCTCTTCCTTACTTCCTTTATAAGAAAATCAAATTGATCTGCCTTATACCTTCTCTGTGCTCCTTGACATTTTTTTTCCCAGAAGACTAAATCCCTAAAAGAAAATGAGGTGCCTCCAGTATCCCCCTGAGTCACCCAAACCTCGAGAATAGGGCCATGCTGTGATGCTGTGCAGTGATTTCTGCTTCCTTCAGCAGCACAGAGCACCTCTCAGCAGCGCAGTGTCCACAGCAGCTCCATGATCTTCTTGAGCTACAAGTTAAGGAGCTGTGCCAGGGACCTTTCAATCACTCATTGGGATATTTCGTTTCTTTAGAACAATTTTGGCCTAGGGGATGCAGTTGGAAAAGGAAACTGTGACTAGGAGCTGGTATTGTAGTCTTGTTATTTACAGAGAATTCAAACCCTTGATTTTCTTGAAGCACAGGAAGGTCAATGTCAAAATACAGCCTATGTTTGCAACTTAGAGCCCTGGTTAGCAGCAATATCAAATCCTTCTGCTGTGAGGTCACAAGTTTCATGCATATTCTGCCATCTTTGATTGTTTTGGGGGTTTTTTATTTGTTTTATTTTTTTAAAGTAAAGACACAAAATAAAAAATTAAATGCTACTTTGAACTTAGAATCACAAAATAATACCTCATGAATCACCTGTCTTACATTTTTCTTTTGCTTGCTTGTGGTTTTTGTGATGATGTATTCTCAATGTTGAGATACAGATCACTGTTTTTTTCTGGTGTATGACTTCATAGAAAGCTTAATTATTTCTTTAAAGTATTTTAAATCATGCAAACTATAATGTACCATAAGAGGATATATTTACAGCCATATATTTATTTTATAATCTGCATGAGATAAGCAGCTGTTATGTTTAATTGGTACTACTGTAGTATTTACTAATCAAACTACTTAGGAGTTTAGTGGTGCAATTACAACTTCTCTAGCTGTTAATTCAGTCCTGTTTCAGTCACTAATAATAATTGTTCAGCACTGACAAGAACTTGGTGTCAGAACAGTTCCAAATAGAGATAGATACAAAGATACCTTAATTGGGTAGGTGTTATCAGTTGCTTATAGTAATAAAGCACTAATTCAACACTGGTGTATAACCACAAAGCAGCTGTAATAAATTTCAGATTTGGCAATAAAATACTACTATATAGCTTGATTAGGTGATAAAATAGCAGTTACATTTTAGAAATATACCAAAAACACAAAATGCTTGTTATCCTGAGCATTTCTTTGCAGGCAGCCTTGTGACTAAAGGTTCCAGGGCTACCATTGATGGTGTTTTCCCATTCCTCATCAGTGAGGGTGACTGAGTGAAGCAATTGATTGCATTGGGTAGCCTGTGCCCCAGGGCATTTAGGCAACCCAGTTCTTTTCCTTGCTTCATTGCCAGCAAACACAGGACAGAAGAATCCCTACTTGCTGCAGTCAGATGCAATTAGTCGGCTGATGGATCAACAACAGTCACTTTCTGGTACCTCTAAATTGTGTGAACTTGCTCTGCTCCTGCTTCAGGTTATTTATATTTTTATGGAAATATAAAGATGTTTCAAGTGCTTGCATTTCATGTAAAACCACTCAGAGGAAGACAGGCAAGGCACACACTCTGTTGTGTGGCAGTTTATGGAAAATGCAACACCAGGGGTGGCATTTTGTGCACGCTACTGCCCAAACCCTGCGTGGGTGGCCTTTTAGTGAGCCTCAGCAATCTGAAGGTGACTGTAGGTCATGGAATTGCTGTTCCAGGGCTTGCTCTTTGAAAGGATTTGAATCAGCTAAAGTAATGAGAAGGACAGGAACCTCCTGCTCCCAATTACACATTTCCAACCAGGGACCTCCACAGGGAAGAAAATTAGGATGTGGGAATACAATATCATATTAAACTACCAGCACGAAAAATTCTGTGTACCTGAGTGACAATGCATGCATGAAGATCAGGATGTTTGGAAAACAATTTAAATAGGTCCAAATCCTGGACTGGACACACCTGCAGCTTGTCTTCTGACCACAAGACAAAAAGGTGGTGCTGACACTGCTGGGTCTGCAGAGGTGTCCAGAGGCTGCACCCTACACCAGGCACGAGAGGCATCCTGCATGAGCCTGTGCAGCCACAGCACAGGTGTGGTGTCTGCTGCACCATGACTTGGGACTTCTGGAAAATGAAAGTGCTCTGTGACTAAGGGCTTATATGGGTCCTATGAATCAGAGAACTGAAGACTTCTGTCTGTTCTTCATTTCTCTGTTCTTTTCAGCTTTTCTCTACATCCTCATTCTAAGAAAACTGCTACCAAAGTTAACCTTCATGCTTTCCTCTGTTTCTTTTACTCCTTTCTAACTTTTACACTTCTATGTTCCTCATTTGTGTTCTTCTGCACTATGCCCTATGCTAACAAAAGTCATCAGTTGCATCATTGCCTCCTCACAGATCTGTATCAAGGGAAGAGCAAACCTGCTTCCCTCACACACTCAGATGTCCAGCAAAGTATAAATAATCTTCTAGACTTCAGGAAGATCCCAAAAACACAATCCACAGAGAGTGCATGGAGGTCAACACCTTTGATGCAAACTAATACCTTTGTCCCACTCATCAAGAAGCTCTTTCTTCAAGATTGCTGAAGACAGCTCCAGGGACAGCTGGGGAAGATTTGTACCCTTTGTGTCCCCACTGTTGGCTTTTCCTAGGCACCAGAGAAAGCCACAGACCAGAGAGCTGCCTGAAGTGAGCTTTGTTCTTGCATTTATTAAACAACTCCTAATTTTCCTAAACTGTTTTTTCCTGGGCTCACAGTGCCTTTATACCTTACTGACTGCACAAAAATAGCCCTTTGCTGAACATATATATTTTATACCTTAAAGATTACTGCCCGTGATGTAGTTGGCAAAATGGAATAGAACTACAAGAGAATCTTATGATCTTTATCCCTGATGAGTAAAATTTGCTCACTGCAAACTCCTGAGTAAGACTGAAGATTACAGATATATGCAACCAAAGTAATTTGGTCCCCAAAATTTCAAAGGATTTTGGGAATATGCATCCAGAGAGCTGGCTGTAAATGATGAAAGACTTTTGTCAATAGTATGCAGCCTTCCTCATCCCATTAATTTCAAATTCCTGCACAGAACTGTCATTTCTGCAAAGTGCAGGGATTTGAACTGGAAAGTCAGCAGGGGAGGCTCAAAATTATACTGGTCTTCCACACATAGCAAAAAAATCAGTACAGTCTTTTCCTGGCCCCATGAAAGTCACACCTTTCCATGTTTTGAAGAAAGAAGGATTCCATCCTGATTGCAGCACACTTTTCTGCAAGGGCTCAGCCTCCTGAACCAGAAAAACTCCATTGATCTGTCTCCCATTTAACATGGCTGATGACATTCCTTAGAATTGGTGCAGGGGATTTTAATGAGCTTCTGGTTCTGAAAAGAAGGAAGCATTTTGTTCATTTTTGCCCTCTCAGGAACAAAGGCAAACTTCCCCAAGTGACTGCATGATCATGCACTTATTATAGACTCACAGATCCATAGGATGGTTTTGTTTAGTTTGGAAGGAATCTTTGAAGAGTATCTAGTGTATTTTCAGTAGCAAGGCTACTGGGTTTGAATTCCCTAATTCCACTTCTTCATGGATTTTTTAAATGTCACACTTTCATGGGATTGGAAGCAGATGCCTACACTGAGAGTCACCAACCAGAAATGACACACAGGATTCAGCAAGATACTGGCTAATCAACATGTTTGACAAAATGGTTCTGATTCCTCTTTGTTTTGAATTATCTACAATTTAGGAGAGCATGAATAAAACAACACTTAAATTCTTGAATTAATTCAAGCTTGAATGAATTTCTTGCAGAAGTTCAAGGCTTCAGCAAGTCATAAAAGACTCAGGAAAAGATTCCAGAGACCTGAAAAAAAAAAAAATTAAAAATGGCTTAAAGACCTGTGGGAGAAATCTTTTTTGTGTGCATGAATCTTGTAAGATTTGGGGCTGAGATTTCATATGTTTGGCACAGTTCACTGAAGACAGGGCCTCTCCTCGCACCATTCCCAGTAACCTGACTGCTTTTCCGTCCTGAATCCATGTTCTTGCAGGTACCACACCCATGACCTCATTATCACCCAAGGGAAATTCACCTGGCTGCTTCCTCCTCACCCCGTGTCCCTCGGACTGCCCACTCCCCCTTGGCTGATGGAAGCAGGAGTTGCTCCCTTTTCCCAAGAAGTACAAATGTGTGGCCGTGCAAGGCTCCGTATCGCGGAGCTCTGAACCAGGGCCAGCTGGCTGGCTGTCAGCATGCAATCCAAACACTGGCCAAGGCTGTGCTGGCTGCAATAAACCCCTTCAGGGCTGCAAAACAGGTCAGAGATCTCAAAGAGTACAGCTCTGCTTGGATAATGATTAACAGCGTGGTGGCAAAAGTCCCTGAGGCTTTGGCTGGCTCTGTGTGTGTGCAGGCACACATGAACCTACGTCAATGAGAAAGTTTATCTGTCCTAAGCCCAGAAAACCCTTAGCAGGGGCACAGCCTCACTCCTGGTGGGCTGTTCACTCAATCCTTACTATGGCCCAGTATTCCTGATTGTCTCTGCACTAGCAGAGAATTCCCTGCTGCTGCATTTTAAACCAAGAACAAGACAAACCATGAGGGACAAGCTTAGTCTTCCTGTAACCTCTGTAATGAACAAACATGGAAGACCATATTCCAGTCTCTGATTCATGGGCATAAATCTGAAAATGGAGACAAATGTAGTTTTCTTTCAGAGAAAAATCTGCAAAACTGACCTGAAGAGGCAGAATATAATCATAATATGAGTGTTCAGTTCTATGCTAGTGAATGTCCTTCAACTTAGCAGTGCTGTTATGTTCCTACTTTCCAAAGCAAAATAACTTTAAAATTGTCTGTGCATCCTGTGTAAATTTCCCCCTTCTTCTTAATTTCTACTTGTTATTTTTTAGAATCACAGATTGTAGCATTTTCCCCATGTTTTACAAAGTACCTTATCATAATCTTTTGAAAAACAGGTGTTTAAAAAAAATCCAACTTTACTATGTAAGCAGGTTACTCCCAGTGCACAATCTCTTGTGTGTCTGCATGTATCTATATACTCATGTAATGGATCTATAATGGCATGTAAATGTGTTCTACTGTTAGATGGACAACTGTTTTTTACAAAGAATGACACTCATCATACTTTGGTTGAGGGGACCAAGAGGACCCAGCAGGCACATTGCTGCTATTCATGATGAGCTCTCTTCAGAAACTTTTTGCAGTAGAAATTTTCCAAGCACGGTGATAACAGCCAGTCTGCAAGTTACAGCAGACACCTGCTGCCAGCCTAAAGCACCTGAAGCAGCCAGTAAAAGGGCAGCAAGCCCTGCCAAGGGACACGGAGCTCTGCGAGGAATGCCAGATCAGGTCCCTTGTAATCAAGGCTGTTTCCTTCCTTTGTCAGGATCTTGACAGGCAATCTGATTTTAACATGAGTTTCCTCTATCCCAAGCCAGTATCAATAGAAAAGCAAATGGACCAATGTGAATGGAGACCACAGAACTCATGGGTAATAGCAGATAACACTCCTTGACCTTCCCACTCATAAAGTTGCATTACTTCCTCCTCCACAATGGAGATTATTTTTTATGTAGTATTTACATTAGTTTATATGGCTACATCCTCAAAACCTTTATTCAGCTATGTAAGGTTCTGCCAGAGGCCAGGTGTGGGTTTGCAAAGGCAGTGGGAGCTGTGGCCTCCAGTTAACACAGCCAGCTCTGGTTTGTGCTCTTGCTCATGAGCTCAGGAGAGAGACTGGAAGGCTGCAGGGAAAATAAATACCCAGTTCTTAGGCAATGATTGTGGACTTGGGTGAATTCAGCTCTGGGAAAGACCATTTCATTTAGCTTAAGCACAGCAAGGGGGGGCAGCAGAAAAGCAGCTGAACCCAATTTCAGCATCAGAATATTTTATGCACATTGTTATAGTCTTCTTTTGTATGCATATAGAAGAGGAAGACCAGAGCTGAAGGAGCAATCACTGGAATTAGGACTCCAGCTTTCCAGGTGCTTACACCAGCTGATGAAACACAATGCTTCTGAAAACAAGGGCTGATGTTGGTGTAACACTGGAGGGAAAAACATGCTTTCTAAATGAATTTCCTTTTATTCTGTGCTCATCTGTTGCAGGAATATCAGAAAAATTCTTTATTCTGGAGAAATAAATTAAACATTGTAAATGTTTCCCCTATTAAATAACCATTCTACTACAGACCTGATTTTTTTTTTTTTTTTAACTAGGCTGACCAGTTTATCTCTGAGGAGATAAATTGTTTAATTTGATTTATGATGTAATTTAGATTAATTAGCTAGTGTTTTTGTGGCTCACTAAACTATGTAGAGCTTACATATTTAAAAATGCAATGTTTTGAGTAAATGCTTACTTTTTAATTTAATGTAATGCTTAAATGTTCATACCCTTAAAAACGGCTCTGGGATCTTCTTGAAAGCCATGTTTTAAACCTTGCAGTATCTGATGCTAGGGAGCCATGAGTAACAGCCTCTTCCTTCCTTCCACAGCACTGCTTGTGTTTTCCTCTGCTGCCTGTATTTCACATTTTTCAGCCTCTTCTCAGCAACACATTTTCAAGGCAACAGTGCCTACACTTCTGTCACTAAGCCTCAATATTCACCACAGAGACACAACCACACAGTTGTGGGTTTGGCTGATCTCAGTGTGGTGCTGAAGGAAGCAGCCAAGGAGAGAATATGAAGGCGGTGAGGCTGGGGCCCAAGGACCAAAAACCATGTCCTTGTCCTGTCTGATTCCTACCAGGCATCTATAATGGTGACCTTTTCCTCTGCCTTTCTTGAGGTCAGTCCACTGGGGCTCTGGGGAAGCGTTTGCCCTGTGAGACGAGGATCCATGTCTGACCCAGGGGTCTTGGGGTTCCTCCTGCCAATGCAAGAAGAGAAGCAGTCTCACCTGCAGTACAGCTGGGCTCTGCCTAGAGCAGATGTCTGCAGCAGATCAGAAAAGTCATTCCTATGATGCCAGAAGATTTTCACTTTTTATATATTTTTCACATATTTGTTTCTCTAAAGACTATTATTGTATAGTTATATAGTTTCTTAATCAAACTCCAATATTTTGTTAGACAAACACATTCCTGAAATCCTATTCTAATCTTTTTTCTTCTGTGAACCCAGGCCATTTCACTTTCCCATGTTTTTAGACACAAACAGTGTGGGGCTAGAAGCAAGGTGGGAAGCTTCAGCAGGGGGCCAAACCAAGCGGGGAATTACTTCATTAACTGTACTTCTAACTGGGGATTCTTGGCAATTATGATAATTTCCTAAACCTATAAAAGTGACAAAGCCCTATATCATGGGGGCATTCTGCCATAAGTGCACCTGAAGGCTCTTCAATAAACAGTAACTGCTTTTTATCATTTTAATCTTGTTTGGCTTGTGATTTCAGGACTGAAAAGGTATCATCTAAAGCAAGCTCTTTCCCCTCTAAAATGTGACCTAGAATTGTATTTTGCATTCTTCTCCCTTTCTATGTACACTGACTACCTGCACAGCAGGCAATACAGACCTCTCCTGGCAAGATGGAGATGTGGATTGAAGCATGTTGAGGCGGAGACTAAACTCACTTCTCCATCCTCAAGGTGTGTGCTAGCCACAGAGATGGGCAGGGAAACCCAGGGAAAGTATTAGAGAAAGGGGCTGTGGGGGCTTTATCTGTAGTTCATTAATTCTGGTGTCACCAGCACATGGGGTCTGCAAAACCCCCCTAAGCAGCAGGTATCACCTCTAGCTCTAGGAGGGAAAAAAGGGGCTATGATTTGTGTCAGTTTTTATAGCTGTATGTTTCAGTGTTGGATATTAAAGAAGACAATCACTCTTCCAAGGACTGTGCTAAGAATCTAGGAGGACCTGATGTTCAGATCCAGGCTGCCACATTATTGGAACAGTGACACCAGACCCCACATATCTGGAGACTTTTCCATGTATAACCCAGACCCTCTGTGAATTTAAGACAACATTTAAGTGTTGCATTGAGCTGTACTTGCCAGCACAGACCCTTTGCATTTCATTGCACATACTGCAGAGTGCCTCAGCTCTTTGATTCAAGCTGTATCCATTGCTTGGTTCAAGGGAGATCCAAAAAAAAGTGTGGTTTGTTACTCTAAGGATATACCCAGCCCTTCCAATGTTTCAGACATGTCCCTCCAGGGACTCTGCAGGCATGTCCTGTGTTCAGTACAGAGTATTTTGCATTTGTTATCAGCTATTTGAGAATGCTGTGTTCCTGTAGGTATGCCAATTTGCTCAGTCTCTGGTGCTACAGATTTTCCACCTTCCACACTCTGGTCCCCACTGTGTCTGTTTGCTCTGAATCCACCTCAGTGGGATATGCCTCCAAAGATTTCCCTTGAGCTTAATGATTGGCACATGTTGGCCTTACTTAGCATTTACACAGTGCTATTGACAGGTGACAAGGCATATTACTTTATGGCTGGAAAGATATGGAGGAAGGTGACAAAGGTGAACAAAGGTACAGAAAGGCTTCTGTGTGTGGAAGAAAAACAGGTAGAGAGCCCCCCAAAAGACAGGAAGTTACTCTGGGAGGTTATAAATTACAAACAACAGGAAGAAGGTGCAGAAACCACCCATCAGCCTTTTCTAACATGGGAGTGACTCACACAAAACCAGCAGGCTGCAATTTCAAGAAAAACAAAATGAGATTTATTTTTATACAGTGCAGAATTTATGGAGTTGCACAGTATTTAGATCTGTGATGTTCCCTGTGAGAGGACTTCATGGATGTAAGGTAAACATGCATGGGTTCACATATGTTTTGGACATCCTCAAGGAGGTGAAATCCAGAGGTGTCTTGGGTCTCTAAGCCACAGATCACTGTGCAATAGAAGAGATACTTTGGAAATTTCCCCATATACTTGCTTGGTGCTTCTGTTTTCTCTTGAACCACTTTTGTTGGTTTTCTCTGCCAGAGATGGCCATCAACACAACTCCAACAAGACTAAATAGTCTCCTTCTCTCTTCAGCCATCTGCTGGGGACAGGGTGTTGGGCTGGCTTGGTACCACTGCACCTAGCACCTCACCGTCATCCTTGTGCCATCCTGGTTCAGTGACTAGCAGTGCTCTTCCAGGTACTTTGAGAACTGCTCAAGAGCTGGATCAGGTAACTCTCATCATTCTCCAGCTGCTAGATTTACACACAGCTAATTGTAAATAATCATACAATTGAACAGGGGACTGAGATGCACTCTTGGAGCTGCTATGCTGCCAAGGGTCTGGCAGTGCTCCTTGAACTCAGGGATGGTGAGGATTAGGAGGAGGAATGCAACCCCATCAACCTGCCCTTCCACTTCCTCACCTCAGGAAAACAAAGGGTGAGTTTCTGACTGCCGTTTCATCCTTGCCACTCGATCACCCATTTTTCTCTTTCCTTCTTTCCCATTTTCCCTGAAAGCAAACAAGTCCTTACACCACCACCAAAATATCAGCAACACTTTGGCATTTTACACTCACTGCAGTCTCTGAGCACAAAACTCCCAATTATTAAAGCCACTTGAGCCTGGCCCCTGGTCCTGGCTCTACAGTTTCACTGTTCAATACAAGTGATCAGGTATAATCACTGTGGTTCCCAAGCAGCACCAGCACAGTTCCCAGAGCAGCTGCACAGAAAACAGCAGCAAACCAGTGTAGCAAAGGCAGGAACGGAGGCTCCTGCCAAAAAAGGGGCTTGTGACAGCAGCTACAGCTCAGTGGGGACCAGGGAGGCTGACTACACCACAGAGAACTGGGCAGGAGGATGAGAGACATAAGTGTGCTGGGTGACCAAGAAGGATGAGGCCAGAGCAGAGATTACCATGGTAATGCACTTTAGGGGGTCCCTGGCTGCAGTCAGTCCCCCAGCATGACAGGGTGCCTCAGCAGGAATGCTGAATGCTTTGACTGGGCCGTGGTGGGCACAGACATCCTGAGCTGGACAGAGACCAGACCTTCTATGTGGAGGAGTATAAGAGCCCTTTGGTGGTAGTACAGGGGACAGCCTGGCCTGTAAAACAGTTCTCATTCCTTCACTTGGATATCATATCTCAGGAGCAGCGAGACATGGCTGTGGAGCTGGGTTTAGCCCCTTGGGATTTGCTATTGTTTGCAGTACTGAGCACCCAGCAGCACGCCTGCGCTGTCCAGCAGAGCCATCACCAGCATTGCCTTGCTGCAGGGTGACACTTGCTGCTTTCTGTTCCTCTGGACCAGTGTGCTGCTTTTCACCCTGATTGAGCTGGGGTTAGTCCAGCAAAGGAGGCAAAGTGGTCGTGAGACAGATTTGGAGCTGCTCCAGGAGCTGTGCTCAGTGCTGTGCCTCCCACAGCCTGCTTGCCTGCAGACTTGCCTTGTGACTGACTCCAGCATCAGTGGCAAAAAGCCTGGCTCCAGCTCTGCTTTTGTCTGGAGGGTTCACAAGAGCTCTCACTTGTGCGGGTTCCTCAGTGTCTGACAAGCCTTGAGCTCAGCTAAAGCTGTTTGCTCAGAAAAGTTGCTGAAAAGGGTCCTTGTCTCTGTTTGGCCATACCCACTTTCATGACATTTATACAGACACAATTTTCTTTGAAAGCTCTGTCCCACTGCCAGGTCAGACTGAACTCAGCCAACATTTTACACTCAACATGGAGAGGACATTGCCAGCTCAACCTCTCTGTGTGCTCAAACCAAAGAAGGAAATAAGCAGTTACCAACAATTAACTTCCCATCTTGGAGGGCACATGAAAAAAAGCCCAACATGTGTCTGCTCTGATTAGATTTCATTCCGTGGGGTCATTTATAGGACAAGGGGTAACAGTTTTAAACTAAAAGAGGGAGATTTGGGCTAGATACAAGGAAGAAATTCTTAACTGTGAGGATGATGAGGCACTGGAACAAGTGACAGGGACGGAGATGTCACAAACTCCAGTGGCTCCTCTGCAGAGGGCCCTGCCCTTACTGGTCACACCCAGCCTGGTGCACAGCGAGGCTTTGCTGCAGAGAAATTTACTTTTGAAAATAAGACACTTTTCCCCAGCATAGTGATGACCCCAGGGAAATTGTAGAATCCATACATATGTCAATTGCAAGCCCTTGAAAAATAGGTGACACAAAGTTCTGTCAGAAGACAGACAAGCCATTCTATCCAAGCAGACAAATTACACCAATTAATCTACTTCAGCCTATTATTCTTGATCTCTGATTGATAAAAAGCAAAAATCTTCACACTTTTTTTTTTTTTCCCCCCCTATAAATGGACATAAAAATATATGACCCCACCTCTTTCTACCTGACTTTGACTTCAGGAAATCATGGTCATGCTGGGCACTTCTCTATTAATTCTATCAGTGCTTGGAAACCAAATACCCTGAGGCCTTAAAAATGGCATCATTGGACAGGCTAAACAGGTAAACAGGTACTCATGAACCAGGGAGCTGGCAGGATGCATTGGGCAGAAACGTCTTTAAGGGATATTCTCCTTAATAAAAGACAATTATAACAATATGTGACCATAGCAACAGCAAAGCTGCATGCAGAATGGAATAGGCAAATATTCCCTTTAGCAGATGGATGTCTCTCCTGCCTCCCATTGAAATTATGCACTGAAAGGCTAACACCAAAGATTTGTTCAGAAAATTGTTATCTCCGAATGCTCTGTGCATACACCACTCCCCTGAGCCTCGGGAAAGCCTTTTTTTTTTTTTTTTTTTCATTTTACAATGCAAACACTGTTTCATGGGATGAATTTGGATTAGTTTTTAGAGAGTAAGCCTGGGAAATTACAGAACAGCAACAGTTCTCTCCTGCTGGATCCCCTTTGGCAGTAATGTTGGATCTCCCCACCATCCCTGAGCTGATCCCTGCATTTCATTCCTTCAAGTAGTTTGGCACCTCTAAGCTGGGGTAAAAAAAGATCGTTTATGAAAACAGGGAAAGGTAATTCTTTGAGAAATATATAAACAGCTGCCTGTTTTTCTCCATGCTGCATTTGTTCTTATTGGAGTGACAGAGGGCACAGGAGTCTCCCTTCCCTCTAAGAAGCTGAGCCACCAGCCATGAGTCTGTGTCCACCATGGCCACACAAGCAGAAGAAAAAACATCCCACTGGCAAAAGGAGGTCCTGACAGCTTTTGATTTTAGTATTTACTCTTCCCTTTCGATTCCTTGCATGAAGTATTTCCAGGTGACCCTGTGTGAGTCAATAAATAATATATCATCCCCAGGTGAAAAAAACCTGGCTACGTCAAAGGCGCCTCTCAGTCTGAGGCTGGCTGGAGTTTATCTCTTACCTTCAACTGGCAGTTCAGAAACATTACGACAATCAGATAACCAGAAATGAATAAGCACTTCGATGGCTCAATATCTCACTCCACAAGTGACAATAAAAAGCTCATAACTTCTCCAGTGGCACATTTGTGTGTGCAGCAGGCAGGGGAGGCAGAGTGGCAGGGGCTGCTGACGCCAGAGGTGTGGCACTCACTGCCCACCCACAGGTCACACATAGGCTGCTTAAAGAAGAGCCCACAAACACAGGTCTTCACAAAATATTTAGGTCTCCCCTGTAGAGCTGCAGTCTAAAGTTATTTTCCTGGGAGCTCACTAGACTGCAGACAAAAAGGGCTCCCTTGTTCTTACCCTTTTGCAGGGAGAAAAAATGGGGGCTCTGTACAGGTGTGACAGGCCAAGGTTAGAATGCACAATTTGTGAGGCCTTCCCCACGTCCTGAGCTTTCCCCTCCATCTGATCGGCTTGATTTCCAATGGGATGTGCAGCAGAAGTTTTATAACACCTCAGGGAAAACGCATGCCTGTTTCCAATGGAAATGGGAGGCGGTGAGGTGCAATAGGCTGCGTCCCTGATATAAACAATGGAGCAGATCTGCAGCAGCTCAGCCAGTGGGGACTTTAATTTGCCTCTCAGTGCAAATGTGCCGCACACAGACAGCAAGATGGGAAGCTGAGGGGCTGGAAATCTTACTACTCTCCAAAAAGTCTTCTCCAGGATTGTGCAGGATGTGACTTCAGACAATTTTTCCATGGTGGGAACTTCGTTAACACCTTTTGGGTGCATTATCGCTAATTCCGCGCTAATCCTCCACGGAAGGAGTCATTGTGCATGTCCCGTAAGCACAGACATTGCTTTCCAAGGTTTTTCAAGATTTCCAACCCTTTTCAGGCTCGAGGGAGTAGGATTGTGCCGCCGCTTGGGCAGCGATGGGGGCCGGATTTTGCACGTCCGGGGAGGGTAGAGCCAGCAGCTGTGCGGGGCTTGGCTGCCCTCCCGGGGCCGAGCCACGGCACCTGCAAAGCCCATCCGGGCGGGGTTCAGCCCTGCTCCGCTTCCCGGGAGGTGCCGGGGGGACCGGGAGGTGCCGGGGGACCGGAGGTGCCGGGGGGGACCGGAGGTGGCTCCGGGCAGCGGCAGGAGCCGCCCTGTCCCACCTGGTGGCGCTGCGACACCGAGCGAGCCCTGCCCGGGGCCGGGCGGACAGCGCGCTCCCGCCAGAGGCGCGCTCCCGCCAGAGGCGCGCTCCCGCCAGAGGCGCGCTCCCGCCAGAGGCGCGCTCCCGCCAGAGGCCCGCTCCCGCATCGCCTTTATCCATGGATAATGCCGAGCCTCAGCTGCTACAGAGGCGTACAGGACTTCTTGGGGACCCCAAGAAGCTGGGTGGTGGGGACGGGTATTGACTGTGGCCGTCTTCTAGTTAAATTAGGACACCCAGACCAGCCAAGGTGCTGTGGAAGGGCCGGGATGTCCAGGACATCGTGGTTACAATTTGCCGAAAGGGAGAAGAGTGAGGAAGACGGGGGTGGGGGAAAAGGAATTACGAAAATATGACCATAAGGGGAGGGCAAACAATGTTTCCTAAAATCATGGGCTGGGGCCAAGGCTAGGTGGGCACGGGAAAGATGCAGAAAGGGCAAGAGCTGGAGTTGTTGAAGACGGGTTTCCTAAGGCATGGGAGCAAAGCGAGTGCCTGTGGTTGGTAGTTTACACCTCCTCTTCCAAAAACTATCCACCCAAAAACTTTATGGTCTGTGATGCTTCTGAGGCAAAACAAAGTGCCGGGGCACTGGTTTAGTCTGTAAGGGCCGAGATACTCTTCTCCTCCCCGGGACACGGGTCCCCATCTAGGCACAGAATTAGACCAACACAACTGCAAGTGGGAGTGATTGAGAGCACCCATTTTTCATTTTTTTTTAATTTTTCTGTCTTTTCCTTTAAAACTGTAAAACCTGGTTGAAGAGAAGGTGCACAGACGTTATGATCGGTCTTTCTGCCAGTGCTGAATTATTCTTAGTGAACATTCTTATAGCTTTATTTAGTTACATTTTATATGGCAAATAAATTCACTATCTAATCCATCTTCTGGAAAGCTCAGCGGATATAGAGCTTAAGCTCTCAAAAACATTTCTTGTCTTCTTTGAGATGATTTGGGCTAATGTTTAAGCAAAACAAGAACAAAAAAATAGTAGGCTCATAGGTCTCTGTCACTGTGGACTTTCAATATTGGCAATAGACTGCTGCTGTTTAAGTTCAGTCTGGTGAAATAACTCTAGCAGACATGCAGCAATATCTCTAAAAAATATTCAGTGTTCCAAATGTAGCCAATAGGAGAATGAGCAATCAAAGAAATCAATCCTGCTCTGACTGTATGTTGGTACTTCTTTGGAGACTTGCCTATTAGCATTAGCAGTAGTCCATGATGAAAACTTTGAAAAGCCTGAGAATAAGTGGACTTAAAATTTATACACTGAGGAATCAGAATTTAAAGAGCTGTGAGAAGTGAGTGCCTGGGTGAGAGCCTTCCTGGACAAGCAGACCCAAGCTGATGGCTTGAATGACTTACAGGAAGGACGAGGAGCTTGGCAGCTGCAGCAGGACGGGATGTGCTGTAGGACTCTGCTCCTGGAGCCACTCAGGTTTGCTGATTATAGCATGGGGTTGCTCAAATGAGGAATGAAACAAGAAAGGGCTGTTCCATCTCTCTGAGGAATGGAGAGGAGGTTGCATATGTGGTGGCATTTCCCAGGTGCTCTCAGTGTTGTAAGCAATGTCTACTTTGTCATAGCAGAGGTCTTGTAGCACAACGGTGCGTACAGCCCACTCCTTCCTCTCTCCCTTCCTTCCCTTTCCAGAGCATGTATGAGCAGTAATTCCTCTCTGCTGAAGCCCAGGAGACTCACACAAGCTTTCTTTGGGCATGTGCAGGTGACTGCAAGGATCCGTGGCCAACAAGCTGCTTCAGGACCCCAAGGGACACCCACGTGCCAGTGCCCGTGTGTCCCGACTGCTGACCCCATGCCATCTCCACTGCTGATGGCAGAGATGTTGCTGGTTGCACAGGAATGTGGAGAGCTGCCAGGGCTGGCTCCTGTTCCAGGTTTCAAGAAAGGAGTGTGCTGTGCTGGTTACAGACTGTTCTTCATCTGCTTATCCCCTCCGAGGTAGCGTGACCCCTTCTGCCCCTGCTGTCTCCAGTCTGTCTGTCTCCTCGGGCCCTGCTCCTCCTCCCCCCAAACCTTTTATCCTTGAATGAACTTATTTCTGTGTGGCATTTGAACAAAGATACTTCCTTTCCCTTCTTGCTTCTCTGTGCCAGCGGGAGAAATATCAAAAGCAGAGGCCTGGAGGCTTTCTGGCCTCTGGTCCATGGCACCCAGGAGCTGAAATAAACTATTGCTGAGAAAGTCCTGCTCTGACACTGGCCTGTGGAGCAATCAATGGGTCATTTTTCCCTAGAGATGGCAGTGTGGAAGGCAGGCAGTGCACAGGGTGCAGCAAGCCCAGGGCTGCTGTGAAGCATCTGCAGAGAAGCTGGATCTGGAGAAGTCTCTGGGGAACACATGAGATCTGACAAAGCAGAGGCTGATGCATTTCAAAAGCATTCGTATCGTGTGGTGGTGTTTTGAGACCAGAACATCTACTGTGACGTCCTGCCATGTATTAAACAGTGATCTGCAGAACATTTCCACCTAATTTAGTTCTCAGAAACATTAGAAACACCACAATCCTGCTACTAATGATGACCTCAAGGCAGGCTGCCCACATGGCAGCACTCCAAATGGTGCCCACTTGGCAGAATGGTAAAGCCACCAAAATCACAGGAGTGGCATAAATGAAAACCTAAGATATAGGTGGGACCACATAGAGCATGTTTTGAAGTGGTAGCTACAAGTCTGTTAGATAAGCTGGTACCATCATGTTCCCTTTCCTTGATATCCATGAGCAGCAAATCAGTAACAGCAATTTTTTAAACAAAAAAAACCCCTAACAATTAAACCATGTTTTAAGTCATCAAAAAAAGCACATTTTCCCGAATTGAGTCACCCCAGCATGAATCTCCCTCTGACTAACCAGATTCTCAGGCCACAGTCCCTGCCACAGCATCCTTGCTCCACTGATCTTTCTGCTGCCTTGCTGATCACTGCTTTATCCTCTGCCGGCTTTGGCTTTCATGTGTAGTGATGACTGAAGAGAGGGAGTGATGTGCCCGCATTTAACACCAAACATGATGTGCTTTGTGGAGCCTCTTATCAGCCAGATGAGCTGCATTTTCTGGGCATGACTGAGAAAGAAACAATAGAAAGAAAATAAACCTGGGGCAAGCCTGTGTCTGGATACTTCTGCAAATGCAGTGCAGGCGGTGACTTCACCAAGGAGACAGGGCAGAGTGGCACTGCTCCATCTGCATCACTGCAGTTTACTTATCTCCCTCCTGGCCATTTATGGAGGAGAGATGCTCCCCAGCTCAGGATAGTCCATTCAGGCAGGGTTTAGGGATTTTCCCCACTGTGTGGATATTTGTTGCAACTGAGGAGGTTCTTTTTTTGTCTAAATTGATCAGTCTTAACTCGGTGCTGACTTTTCCAGGATAGGTATGAGATTCAGGTGGACTTGGAACAGGCTGAGCCAGAATCGCTGTGCTCCACTTGCAATCATGAAATAAAGGGAACTACAACAGCCGAACATTAGTGGCTTCAGAGGACCTGCTTCTGGAGAAATGTTTGCATTCTCCAAGGCTGCTGGCTGATGTTTGGAGTTCTCATAATACTTTTGAACCCTCTGTGGCTTTGGCGAACTTCTAAGCCTCAGTTTGCTCTTGCTTCTATCTCCTCATTTCCAGAGCCAGCTATGTTCAGTCATTTCCGAAGTGTAGCATCCCCCCAGCATCACTCACAGCCCCAGCCTCCATTCCAAGGGCTGGACTTGGTCTCTGAGCCAGCAGCTTCTCCCCAGCCATCCGTGACTCTCTCAACTCCTGCTGCAGCAGGAGTGAACTATCCCAGCACTGAGAAGGGCTGCAGGCAGTGATTAGAGGACAGCCCTGGGGACTGGGCAGGAGAAAGGGTGAATTGCCTGAATTCTGAGGCAGGAAATGCTCGAGAGCTGGGGAAAACTGTGCTGGTGGGGTGAAACAGAATCATATTATCATTTAGGTTGGGAAAGACCTCTAAGATCAGCAAGTCCAGACAATAATCCAGCACTGCCAAATCCACTACTAAAGCATGTCCCTAAGTGCCACCTCTAAATGCCTCGTAAATACTTCCAGAGATGGTGACTCCACCATTTCCCTGGGCAGCCTGTTCCAATGCCTCACTACCCTTTAAGGGAAGAAATTTTTACTAATGTCCAGTCTAAATCTCCCTGACCAACTTGAGGCCATTTCCTTTTGTCCTGTTGCTTGTTTTCTGGGAGAGGAGCCTCACCCCCACCTGGCTACACCCTCCTTTCAGGCAGTTCCAGAGAGTGATGAGGTCCCCCCTGAGCCTCCTTTTTTCCACCCTAAACATCCCCAGCTCCCTCAGCTCCTCCTCACAGAGCTTGTGCTCCAGACATGTTTGTGCTGTGGGAAATGGTCTCAAAGGCTTTACTGCACTCCAGACAGACATCATCCCTGTCTGCAACTTTTCCCTCATCCACTGAGATTTGTCATCTTGTCACAGAAGGAGATTGGGTTGGAAGAGCTGGGCCTGCCTTTCACAAGCCTCAGCTTGCTGGGCCTGATCCCTTGGCTGTCCTGCACATGCCCCATGATCACCTTCTAAATTATCTGCTCTGTGACCTTCCCCTGCACTGAGGTCAGGCTGACAGGCCTGTGGTCCCCTGTATCCTCCTTCCAGGCCTTCTTGTAAATGGATGCCACTTTTGCTGACCTCCAGGGCTCTGTGACATCCCCAGTTAGCCAGGACTCTGGCAAATGATGTCCCATCATTGGAAATATTCCAGACCAGGTTGGGTGGGCTTTTAAGCCATCTCATTAGTGACAGATGTCTCTGCTCATGTCAAGGGGATTGGAACCAAATGTTCTTTGAAGGTTCCCTCTAACCCAAACCATTCTGTGACTTTATGATTCTATGAAAGTGGCTCAGGCAGCACTTCTTCCAGCTTCCTCAATATCCGAGATGGGCAGTGAGTAGGGCAGTGCGTGGTGGCTATGGAATACTGAAAAGGATTGAGAGGCACAGGAGGAACAGGAGCTGCCAAGAGCTGTTGGCACAGACAGCCCTCAGGATGATGGCTGCTGACTTTGTCAGGAACCTGAATGTCCTTTACCTTGAGTGGATTTGGTACATGTTGTTTTTGCATAACAGTTTTTCCCAAATGACCTCTCAGGGTGTTTTCTTTCAGGCCTGAGTGTGGTGGGCTGAGTGCTCTTTAACAGGACCGGCTTTTTAAGGGACAAGATGTACTTTCAACTAATTGCCTCTGTGCTCAGGTTCTCTCTTCATTTCCCAACTCCCTGAGCAGTGCCCTTATGAGGAGGGCAGAGGTACTTGTTAGAGCTTTCAAGGAAATGATGCAGAGAACAGATTGACAGTTACCATCCATAGAGAACAATCTGTTTAAAATAACATCACTAAAGGCCCAGGTTACTAATTACACTTTATTAGTTGCTTGATATGAGTTTTCTGAAGAAGCAGCAGCAGCTTATGTAAGGCTACTGTTTATACCAAGTCCATAGCAAGAAGCACCACTACAAATACAGTGTTACCAGATTAAATGTAAAGGTTGTCAGTGGCTACTGAAAATGTGGCCTTTTCTGAAGATGGATAAACCTTCTCATTATTTTTCAACATCTTTTCCCCCATGCAGTGAAAACATCAGTACCAGTTAAAATACAGCTACTGGGGCCTGCCTGAACTGGTGGAAAACCTTGACTGGCGAAAAGGAGATGGCTGTTTACCGAGTGTGCTAAATAAGCCCAGCCCCTGATAAACAAATCTCTGTCCTTGTATGAATTAGTAGTATTTTCCACGTGAGCGAGAAGTGTACATCTTCCAAAAGCCAGTCATGCAATCCCAGGGACTCCTTCTGTCTGTCTAAGGCCTGGGAGTTATGGAAATTCTGCATCTCACACCCTTCTCAGGTCTGCTTACCTGTGGGGGCTGAATTCCCTGACTCCTTGTGCATCCCTTACCTTCCCCACGTGGGGGAATGGGAGGCAGCAGCATGGCCATAAGGGTGGCTCTGGCTCCCAGGACCTGGGAGAGCCTAATGGGAGGTGTTCCCTTCCCCGAGGAGATGAGGTAGAAGGTGGTATGGGATGAAGAGCCCTACCAACATCTCCTGAAAAGCCCAGCCCTTTCCCCCTGAAAGCTATTCTCCATACTCGACCCCCTGAAATATGTGCCCCAGCATGTTCCCCACACTGCCCCCTCCCTGCTGCCTGCAACAGAAATGGGTTTTCCTGCACAGCTTTGAGCCAGCTCTCGGATTTCCAGAGCTACTGGGAAACCATTTCTTATTGAATAGATGTGCTTACGAAAATAAAGTCATCACCTGAATCCCCAAGAGCTCAGAGACACAAGCACAGTTTGGAGTCCACTGGCTTGTGCGTGATGTGCTTTGCACCTCCACAGGATGTGACTCTGAGCTTCCTCCTGAGCCCAGGGAGCTCAAGGGAGCATTTTCTATGGCACCATATTCTTGCAACAGCTACATGCGTGCCCATCCCAGTCTTAGCTAATTCTCCTTCGTTCTGCTAGAGAAAATCATTACTTAAAACACAGTTAAAAAAACCCTCTAAACAGATGAATGGAAGAAAAAGCTACCCATGACATCAGCAAAACAGATACTAATAGACAAATATCAAAGGAATATTGCCTTCAGCTATACACTTGAAATACTCCTGACGTCAGTCTGGGGCACATTTTAGCCTCCTATGCTTTGCATTTGGGAAGCTGAAGTACATTATATATAATTGGTTCCACCTACATAGAATTTGTTGAGGATAAAAGCAACAAGATTGCAGGTTCTCACCACGTCTGTAGGCACAAGACATATTCCTGACACCCCAGCAGCCATCCTGTGCCCACGGGGGTGTACAGGCAGGAGCTGCCACAACTCCCAGCCACCATCTCCTGGTCCTTCTCCACCTGAGCTGCAGACAGGGACAGATTTTGGTGTGTGCACAAGAGGGACCGCAGCCCCATACCCACATAGCACTCACAGCAGATGGCGAGGGGGACATAATGTTTTACAGCAGCCTGTAGTGACAGGACAAGGGGAATTGGTTTTAAACTGAGAGAGGGCAGGTTTAAATTAGATATTAGGAAGAAATTCTGTACTGTGGAGTTGGTGAAGCACTGGTTCAGGTTGCTCAGAGAAGCTGTGGATGCCCCATTCCTGGAAGTGTTCACGGCCAGGCTGGATATGGCTTTGATCCACTCGGTCTAGTGGGAGGTATATCTTGTCTGCAGCCTGTCATGGACTAAGTGAGCTTTCAACCAACCCACTCTGTGATCCTATGTGCTTTCACTCGCATTTTCAGCCCAGGAGCTGCGTGGGTGCTATCCTGAACACTACAGATCGCAGAAGAGGGTAGTGATACTACTGCAAAGGTTTTACTTCATGGCTGTCCCAGTGCTGGTGGCGCTGATGTGCTGACCCAGCTGGGTGCAGAAAGCATCTGCAGGGGACGGGATCAGAAAAGGAGCAAGCCCAGGCACCGGAGCACTTGGATCCCAGGCTCCTGTGGGACCTCAGCTGGCAGCATTAGCCACTGAAAAAATATGTTGAAGGCACTTTCTACGTGTGACTGCTGGCTTGACTGCTCTAATCAGAAAACAGGTTAATTGAAATAAATAATAGTGCTATTGTATTTCTAGCTGAACTAATGCAATCCCAACAGGAAGGTCAGAACCCCATAGGAGCCGGTGGGAGGAAAGGCCCTGAGATGAGCTCAGTTGTTTGGAGCATGCCAAGGCTGCAAGTTTGATCTCTGTATGGGCCATTCACTTTACATTTGGACTTGATGATCCTTGTGGGTGCCTTCCAACTCAGAATATTCCGTGATTCTGTGAAAGGGAGGCAGACAGAAGCATGTTGCTAGTCAGGGGGACAGGAGTAGCACAGCTGCTTGGCAAGAGTCTTGCAGCAAAAGGCTTCGTCCTGTCCATGAGCTCTGTCTGGCTTGCCAGAGCCCCCACCCTCCTAGATCAGGGCATGGATGTTTTTTCACCCCTCTGGCACCCTGTAAAATCTCCAACCCTGATCCAAATCTGTGTAGCAAGAATTATTGTCCCATTCTTGCTGTGCTGCCTATAGCCCCTCGTGGTAAACATCAACGGGTTTCACAAAACCCTTTGTGTTTGGCTCTTTGAAGAAGCAAACCCTTCGCTCTCTGAGTCAGTCCCACTGAAATCATTCCCCAGGGAGGCAGGGGGTGCTGAAGGGTGCTGCAGAGAGGTAACATAAAGACTTCCTGCCTTCCCACTGCTCTGCAGCTCCTCTGGATGTAGAAGGATAGCCCAGCTGTGTGGTCTCATTTTAATGCACCTCTTTTCTCTTTCTTCTTGCCAGTTGCAGTATTTTCCCAAGAAGAAGGTCTCTCCAAGCTCCCAACAGCCCTGAGAAGACGCAGGCGAGGTGATTAAGGGAACCCAGCAGGTATGTGGACTGAGCAGACAAGCCCTAGTACTCACATGTTGTTTCTCCAAGTTATTCTGCAATCCCACCAGAAATAACCCCAAAGGCCCATGACTGCCTCTCACAGAACCCACACCAGCAGAGCCAGCTGCTCCTTCCCTTCCTTTCCCTTCCCACTCCCAGCAGCCCCACAGGGATGAGCACTCCCACACCCTTTATACTCTTCAGCGTGGCACAGCAAGGAGAGGAGGAGAACAAAGGACAGCCCTGTACCAGTCACTGAACTGGATGAGCCTTTTCTCTGTAGGGATCTCACATCACAAATGACTCCAGGCTCCTGCAGACCTGCAGGGAAAAGGCTGTGTGTGTGATGTGCTGGTGCTCTGTTTCTTCACACACCCCAGGAGCTCCTGAACTTCACTAGAGGCAGCAGGTGGCACAGCTAGGCTGGGCCTTTGGAAATCAGATCTTTACCATTAGACTCTATCTAAAGGAAGTTGGCCTATATCTGAGGACAGCAGGCAGAGGAGGGACAGACAAAATTACATTTGTGCTCAACCTGACCTACTAAATCCAAAGAAATTACCTTCGTGCTCAACCTGACCTACTAAATCAAGCAGCCCAGCGTGAGTGTAGCAATGTAACATCTTTGCTTCCTACAGACTTGGATTTCCAGAAAAAAAAAAAAGACGTGTAGGTTTTACTGAATCTTTTACTTGTCTGTGCCTTAAAATAAATGTGCTGTTTTTAGGCTGGGTCTGGCTGTGTCTTTGGGGAAATTCTGGCTGACCCTCCGGAAGGGCACATTACCACTGCCCTGTCTGCTGGGGATTCTTGTCCAGGTGAGAGCTTGGCTCCTGACACCTGGGCAGCTGGGGCTCTGCAGAGCCACAGGGGAGATGCCAAACAGATCCACCCGTGGCTGTCCCCAGCTGCCCAGCACTGGGCTCCACCTCCTGCCCTCCTGCAGAGGCTCACTGCTGCACCATCAGGTCTCTCATTCTTTAATTGCATCTCTCACATTATGTACCTGAAATGAGACTGTTTCGTGTGAGGTGAGAATGATTCACTGAAAGGTCTGCTAAGTGACTGAGGCACTTGCAATGCAGACTTCTAGCATCTCTCCCTTTCTATCCCTCATCCCCCACTGGAATAAAATACACTACATGGTAGCAGGGAGCTAACTCTAAAAGCCAGAATCTTGCCACCTGAGAGGGAACTGCATTGAGCAAGTCAGCACAAAATACTGCAGAGGGACTTTTGAGATGGAGGCTCTCTTCATATCCAAACTCAGGGACTTTTCATCTCATTCCAGATCAAGCGTATCTCTGTTAAATTTCAGTATCACTGTTAGGACTGCTTGCAAGCAGGTTTTAGCATTTTCAGTGCAACCTGATTCTCAGAGGGGCCCTGACTAATGTGGGAAACCACGGCTGGCAGCTGCAGTGCTACCCATACAGTCACTGCTCGTTGCAGCTACACGTACACCCACTGCTCATGGCAGCCCAGAGGCCTCTTCCCACTTTCTTTCTAGCATTGCTAAGAAAATCATCTTAGGGTCTACCTACCTGAAAAATTACCTAAGAGATTGGTTAGCCCCATGGACCTGAGCCATCATGATGCCAATGTGCCTCTCTACTAGGGAGAGATGCACTTGTCAGAAGAACGTTAACTTTCAGGGTTAAAGAAGAGGGGGATGGTCTGTTTTGCTAACAGCCAGCAGCATGCAATCAATCCTCAGCTGCTTGGAGAGAGGGGAAGAGCCCCAGACCCCGCTCTCTGCTCACCAGGTACCCCTCCTCACCGCTGGTGACAGCAGGCTGACAGACCACCTGGCTTTCCCTGGCCTTGTCAGACACACTGGAGGGGCTGGCACAAGCTCTGTCCCCAGGATGGCTGGAGCAGACCATGCCAGGAGAGATCCTCAGAAATGGAAAGTGAGGATTTGTGACTGCAGCTCCAAGTCACTGCCTTCTCCAGACAAGCAAACTGTGGCAGAGTGGGTGAATAATTCTTATTAAGTGGAAGGATATTCACAACACAACCACAAAGCCTTTCCCATGGGTTTATCATCAGCTCTAAAAATAAGCCGCTGCCTACTCAAGTTCTCTCTTGCCTTTGATGACAGCTGAAGTATTTGTGGGACTTCAATACCTGTGTCTAGCCTCAAAGCAGCAAGGGCTATTTAAGGGCTTAGACGAGCACCTACAGAAATGCAAAGGCTGCCGAGCTCGGTGGATTCAGCTGAGCCGGCCCTGGCTTTGTGCAGAGCTGGAGCAGGGCAGCACAGCCTTAGGGCTGCCCTAGGGCGGGTGGGCTGCTCCCAGCCGAGGGATCTTATTTAAATTTCAAGGACATTGTCCACGGCAGAGGGCTTGGGCACCGAGCCGGTGGCAAACTATTGGGTTGTTTGCTCATACCAAGAATATGCCCTTTAGGATGTTTCTTAAGAGTTTTACACACCAGGTAAGCACTGCAAGGCACATTGACCAGAACTAAGGCCCTAGCACTGATACTGGGGTTTATACTTCCCTATCACCCGTGGAGTTAAAAAATCCTGCCAGTACTTAACCCTACCCCACCTCTGGCCAGCTTCCTTGTGCCAAGCCTTGAGGGCCCCTAAAGGAAGCTTCAAATGTAGTGAAGGACTAAAAATAGTTAGGAAATATGAGCCCTGATGTGTGTTTTGACAGAGGTATTGGAAGAAGAATCATATATAAAATAGAAAATGAAAGCTAAGATGGAAAAAAAAAAAGAGATTCAGCCTAGAAAAATACATAGTCCCCTTGGTATGGGAGCAGAGCAGTTATAAAAACCTGAGCTCTCTGAGAAGCTTGGGAGGGTAGAGATGTGAAGGAGACATCCCTGGGATTTGGGCAAAGTCACTGACACTTGGCAGGGAGCTTTGTTTTCCATCTTCAGCTCTCAGAAATGGTTTTCACTCCTCAAGAGTGAAAATACCTCAAGAAAACCTGTTATGAGAAGTTTTAAAGAGACAACTAGTGGAACTAATTATTTGGGTCTTCTCCTTTACCCATCCAACAACATGTGTGAAGCTTGGAGAAACTTGATGAGCTTTGAGACTCCTGGGTCTGGCATGGCATTGGTTCAGAAGCTGCTGGAGAGAGAGCACTATGGATAGGGCACAAAACTGGGGGAAAGCTTTTCCACAGGATGGTCTCTCAGAGGAGAAAATCGTCCTTGCAGCAAGGAGGAGTCCCTGTGTGTGGAGGGTGAGGAGAGGATCCTGTGGAGCCCACTGGGGCAGCAGCTGGAAACCCAGCACACCTCTGGGGGCTGAGAGTACAAACCTGCTCCTCTCTGAAGTTCTCATCAGACCCCCAGGATCAGCACTTCCTGACAGCTGTCTGCCTCTGATGGAGTTTATTAGTACTTCTGTGGTAAGTGTCAGGTGAAGAAGTAACTTCACCTCTGAGTTCCCAGCCTTCAAAGCTCTGGGAATTGTCCTTCTGCCCCAGGACATTGCTGGCAGGAGAAACGACATGGGGAGCTGTGGCTGTCCATCCCCAAAAGCATTCAAGACCAGGCTGGAGGAAGCTTGAAGAAATCTGGTATAGTGGAGAGTGTCCCTACCCATGGAAGGGAGGTTAAAACTAGATGATGTTTATGGTGCCTTCTAACCCAATCCATTCTACACTTCTATGATTTACCATCAGTCCTGGCTCACTGGGGATGTTCCAGTTGACTGGAAGTCAGAAAATGTGATGCCCATCTATGAGAAGGGCTGGAAGAAGGATTCAGGGAGCTACAGGCCTGTCATCCTGACCTTGGTGCCAGAAAAGGTCCTGGAGAAGGTGATGTTGAGTGACATCATGCAGCAGGGGCAGGACAATGAAGGGACCAGCTAGCCAGCATGGGTGTGTAAAAGGCAGGCTGTGCTCAATCAACCTGATCCTCTTTCTGTGAGGAGGTGACAAGCTTAGTAGATGGGGGAGAGGCTGTGGATGTTTTCTGCCTGGACTTTAGTAAAGCATTTGACACTGTTTCCCACAGCATTCTCCTGGAGAAACTGGAATGATCATGGCTTGGATGTGTGCACAAAAGGCTGTTTGTTAGAGATAGGACCAATGTCCAACATCTTCATCCCACCTACAAATTAGAAAGTGCAGTTTGCTTGTCTCTCCTTGAATTAATACAAGGTAATTAGCACATCCCTTCGGTAACACTGCACAGGCACCAGCTGGAGGGACAAATTACAGCTCAGGAGCTGATTTCCCAAACAAGCCGTGGCAGGCACACGGCTCAGGCTGGGGCTGGATTTTAGCCAAGCGAGGGAGCGGCACTACTGCCATCGGCTGTGGGGAAACAGCAAGTGCCATTTTCTGCAACTGTTTATAAAATAGATAACAATATATTTTTTTGTTTCAATAATTGAAATAAGCCCTCTTGACTTTTCCAGAGACCCTTGGATGTGTAACAGCTTAAAGTGAATAGGTTTTGCCATAGCTTTTTGTGATTATAGCTGAATGTCTTTTTATTTATTCATCGGGGGGGAATTGGAAGGGGAGGAATACCGCATTTTGAATTATCAGTGGAGACAGAGGTGCTGACAACTGTGCTCAGGTTTTTAATGCCTAATTAGCAGCATGCTGGAACTGCACCTCCTCTCATTACTCCTGATTACAGCCCCACTACATTTTGTAAAAAAATAGTGCAATGTTTATAAAACACTTCCCCCAGAGTTTGTGTCTGAGCGTTTTTGTGTTGCTGCCAAGCTGTTCACCTCCCCTGGGGGCACAAGAGCTCGTATATTGACAAGGAAAAGGGAAGGGGATGCTGGGGAGCCATACCCCCTCAAGGGCTTGGTGTAGCTGCGCTGGGGGAGCCACCGGAGCAGCAGCTGGAGAAGTGGCTGCTACCAAAGGCAGGAGCAGCAGCATCCTCTGCTCAGCAAGTGCCTGGGAAAACTGCATTTCTCTCCATCAAAAAGCAGTGTGTCAAACCAGACTGTTGTTTGGATGGGTGGTTAACAACTTACTCCCCATCAGAATCACAGAACACAACTTTTCAGGGGTCGGTCCTGCAGCCACTCATTACTTGTGGACAGAAAACCAGAAATTCCCAGGGCTGCCACATGTTCTTGGCTAGGCAGAAAGCAGCCCAGCAAGCTTGGTTTGTCATTGCAGAACTGAGGAGTTCTGGTCCTGCTGTTAGATCCAGGAGCAGAAAGCCAGCTGAGGGCAGGAAAGCTGCTGTAACAAAGTCAGTTTTATCTCAGCATTTCCTTCTTGCCTTACCCAGCAGCTTCTGGGTTTCAAGGTGACGCAGTTTGGGCAAGCTGCCCTGTCCTGAGGCTGGGGGTCACAGCAGCAGGGCACTGCTGGAGCTGGAGCACTGCACCCCACTGCTGCCTCCCTGGGACACCCCCATGCCCCCAGCTCCAGTACCGTGGCTTAACCAGAGCATTAACACAGGAAAGCCCAATGTGTCTGCTGGGCAGGACAGGGAATTAAAATGGCAACGCGTTACATGCAGCTGAGAGTGAGGAATCCTGTGGCAAACAGTAATTAATGATTGATGTGGTTTACCTTTTCCAGCATATAGGGACCCAGCCCCACTGGACTTAGGCTGTATAAACTGGTGGAAATAACCTGACCCCTCTACAGTTTCAGGATAACACAGTAACTCACCGAGAGATAAAAATGGATACGAGCAGTGCAAATTTAAAATTAGAAAATGAGGAAATAATAGGACATTAGTAGCAGCAGACACAGTACCAAGGATAATTTACAGGTGTTCCAAGGATAATTTTTCTTAAGAAGGAGATCATAAAGTGAAGTCATCTTTCCAATGCTTTTAGTTTACAAATTACTAAATCTTAAGCAGAGAGCTCATGTTACTCACAAATGGAGATGAAGAAAAAGGAAATGTGACTTTGCTAGGAAAATGAGGCTGACATGGCTGCCCAAGCCAAAGTGCAGATAGAGATGAGGAGCAGACCTGTGACAGGTAGGAGATCTTGGAACTGAAGTGTGTAGTACAACAAAAGCACTGCACAGGAGTTTCCAGACTGAGAACAGAGCAGTGGTCATGTTCCCTCTGGCAAGCAGCATTGCCCAGACTCTGGTGAAGGTTACCCCCACATCACATGGACTACCTGGAGCCTGTGAACCTGCAGCTCTCAAAAGGCAGAATTCATGAGTCACAAATTGAATTCTGGTTGGGGTTAGGTTTGAATCTGCAGCAGAAACATCCTGCTGCTGAGCCTGGGAAGGGAGAGGCCAGGAACTTCCAGTCTGAGTACGAAGGAGACAAATCTCAGACCTACCCCAGAGAAAGGGGAGAGAGTAAGAGGAGAGCAGGACTGGAGCTGGTGGGATGAGTTAGGCTGGGAGTTGAGGCTGAGGAAGGCAGAGGGAGGAACAGAAAGCAGAATCGTGTGGGTGCAGACATCTGCCCTGAGAGGCAGAGTTCAGAGGTGGGGAGCAGATCATATGGAAAACGAGACTTACACACAAACAAGGAAATTTGGAGAGTCAGGGAGAGTGAGGTGAGGGCAAATGTAGGGAAGGAGAGGTTAGTCATATGGGGGTGGGAAGAAATCGCTGTCTCAAACTGACCATATACAAGGTGACATGAAAATTACCAAGGCAGATGAGCAGAAAGGTACTGAGCTGCAGCAAGTAGCCCCATAAGAAAGCCAGCAGGAGGCACCTTAAATGAGAAGCCATTTAGCACTTAGAGGTGTCCCCCAGGAGCAGCAGGATGAAATTTATAGCTCTGTGATACTCAAGGGGTCACATTAAATAATAATAGGTCTTTGATTTTAAAACACAGAAGATGAAAGCCCAGCTCTGTGGTACACAGCAGGAGGATGACTGATCATTGTCATAAATTGAAGAGGGAGAAGTTCAGACTTGCAAGGAGAAGCTTTCCCAGCAAGCACAGTCCAGCAGTGACCCAGGATGCCCAGAGAGGCTGTGCCATCTCTGCCCTGGGCATTTTCAAGACCAAAAGAGACAAAGCCCTGAGCAACCTGGCATGACCAGAAATGCTGTTTGAACACACATTTGGGAAGGGAATAGCTCCTGCTCTTTCACTAACCCATTTTAATTCATCACAGTGAAAAGCAAACAAGAGGATGGCATTGAAAGATAATTCAAAAAACTTGCCATGGGTGGACATGTAAAAAGAAGGTTAAGTGGGAAACAATCTCCTCCAGACTGGGGAGTCAGAAGATCCCTCCAAGATCACCTATTTTCTTCGAAAGTCTCTGTGAAACTCCTTTGCTATCTCAAATGATTTTTTAATACCAAAATCTCCAGAAGCAAACCATCCTATTTCTCACTCCATTAGCTTAAATGAGTTTCCTGTACATATCCAAAGTTTTCAGTTCTTTAGACACTGATGAATTATCAGTACAATAAACCACTTATGCTTCTCCCTTTTGTCTTTCAGTGAAATCCAGAAAGCTACAGAGCCAAGCATGCAAAGTTCACAAAGGGAGCAAGGCAGTCTCAATCCAGCCTGTGTGCATGTTATCAGGCTTGTCAAATGTTTCAGCTGAAGCCACTGTGTCTTGTGGAGGGCTCAAATAAGCACAGCAGATTCAAGATATTTATGTTGTCTAAACCCTCATGACTACCCTGTAGTGCTCCTGAAATCTGGACTCCCCATAAACCCATGCAATCAGCTGGCAGGCAAGTGAATGGATGGCTGTCTTCACTCTGCAGCTGTTTCACCAAGAGATGGTGAATGACATTCCCACAAAACATTTTAGTTTCCACAAATCATCAATTTCTAAAAAAATTATCTTTGCTGGAAAATCCCTGCCCAGTTACAGCTCTGAAGACACAAGTGCACAGATACAACAGGAGCAGGCCCTCTTCACAAAGGGCCACACCCCAGTAGCGGATTTTACCCTGGCCCTTGGTGGTTTGGTGATCTCCAGTCCATCAACTCAGGGAGAGATGGATGGGCTTTGAGGAAGTTGAGACACATTCTGTTGGTGCTCTGGAATAGCAGGACCAGGAATAGCACAGTGGATCTGAGCCAGTGTCCTACTGGAAGCTAGCACGGGGCCCAGCATGCCGTGGTGTTAAGTTTGCTGTGACCAGTGCTGCTTGGTAGGTGGCCCACTGCAAGCTCAACAAGCTGGAACTCCTTCTACGCTTCCTCCTGCAGTCCCATTGTTTGCCCAAGCAAATTGCTGGGTTTTATTTTGATGTGGAAAGAGAAACAAGTTTCAACAGAACCAGATTCCCTGTTCTCAGAAAGCTGCTCTTGCAGCCCTGTTTTTAAAAGCATGTATTACTGACATGAATGCAATTGCTTTTCCTCACAATAGCACTCTACAGCAAAAAAAGAAATCCCTAATACAGCATTAGTCATCGGCAAAATTCCTGATGACATTGAGTATTTAGTACACAAACGTGGTACTGCCTTGGCAGGACTGGTTTAATGTGAATGAATTCTGCAGCAGAGTGCAATGTTTGCCCTGCCACAAAACAGCCAGAGCCTGTCCTGGAGCCCAGGTCCCAGGGCATCCCGGTGGGACCACTGCTCACCTCAGTCACAACCACAACGTTTCAGTCTGCCTTGCTCTTCAGCAGTGTGGGGCAACACTAATGGCTATTTCTGTTACCCACAGTGGCCACTATTCCTCCTGGTTTACCAGTCCCAATCCAGCAACAGGAACGTCAGATTTAGGTTTTAATCTCAGGGCACAGCAGAGGCGTAGGGGTAAGCACATTTACACATCCAGCACACAAAGAATGACTTACAAAACAAAAAATCCAAACCCTCCAGTCAGATGGCCATTCAGTAGCTTGGAATTGCACTTTATTAGACATCATCATCGTCATCTTCCATGTTTATTCCAGTATTTTATGAAAGATATCCAAACATTTTCACAGAATGGCATGTCTATATTACATAACTTTGTAATTTAGTTTATAGCATATTCTAGGAGGAGGCTGTTCTCAAATAGCTGTATGATCAAAACAAAAAAATCTTTAGGTCAACAGTATAAGAAAACAGACAAAGCACAATTTTCCAAGGCTTATTAATTCAGTACTGAAGATTTTAAATTCTGTATGGGCTAATTCACCTATTAGTGACATGTGAATGAAATAATTATAACTATGTTTGGCTGCATACTTCACTCAGTTTTAGGCTGAAACTTACTCACTTGAATTTATAAAAGCATCCAAATTTACTGCAAATGTTTTCTCTAAGCCCCAAGTGGTATCTGAACAAGACTGAAGTTCTGGAGAAAGACTAGTTCAATTTACTGAGCACAGCAAAGCTATGAGCAAAGACTGCTTTCAAAAGCCTCTTTAAAATTTAACTGCTTTTTCACACGTAACATGTGAAAGCTTCACTGTTGATGTTAGTCTTTTTGTATGGATGGTACTAATCATCCAATAAACACAAGCCTTTGCTCACACGTGTTTAAACATGCCCAACTTAGGATATCCCTAACACTTTGACCATTACTATTACTAGCTCCAGTGATTTTAATAAAACAAGGATTTTATAATGCAGATTTTTTTTTCAACACCAGGCACAAAATGGATTCTTTACCTTATGTAAAACTACTGAAAATTTCTATTAATAAGTCAGGCCAAAATTGCCAACTCTGTATAAAAAAAAGAGTTAAGCTTCCAACTCCGTATTAGGCATCCACACTGTAATGACCTTTCCAAAGACACTGTGATTATGCAGCTCCTTTTCATTTCAGGGGACTTCTACTGTTGACACTGAAAAAATATCCAGAAGACAAGAAGGATTTTAAATCATATTGAAACGATTAGTTTCAGGCACTTACATTTTGTTTTTAAATATGTAGCCTGATTTCCCATATAAAAATAGAAGTTTGAAAACATCCACGTTTAGGCACCACACTTCAAGCATTTGCACGTCCACATTCAGCTTACGTTTGCATGAATATGTCAAAACGTTATTTTAATTCCTCCTCACACTTTAGGAGAAACATTCAAGAACTGACAGATTTCTGGAAAAAACTCCTCGAGTTGGCCATTAGCAAGAAGTCAGTGATTTACATATAATTATCTAGACATCCACAACAGAGCAATCAGCCAAATAAATGGAACGCTAATGTGACAGCTGAATTCTCATCTCCACACCTTCCTTAATACAATTTAAAAAATAACAGCAACAATGGGAAAACAGCCTTGATACAAGGAGACTTGGAACTTTAATTCACCAAACTTAATCATCTGTAAGAATGACTCCAGTAAATCATTAATCACAAAGCATCAAAATAATTTTCAGTGAAAAACACCTCAAGCCTCCAAAATTACTGTAGACCTTGCCTGCAGAATAGGAAAAATACTTCATTGCTTTTCATTTCACCAGAAAAGGTAACTGCATCTGCACTGAATCAGCATATCAGATAATGCTCCAAGAGAGATGTTGGTTTTGAGGGTCCATATGATCTTAGGGAACACTTGAAAGGTCTGTTCTCTCAGATACTCAAGGCTACAAATATTCATCACTCCTTGCTTCCACACGAATTACGCCTTTTTTCTTTTCATGATCTGTTTTCCTCATCAACAAAAGCAATTAAAATAGGTAACTCCTATTAAATTTAATGATTACCTGGATTTTTGTAACCTTCCTGCATGCTGACCCCTTCAATCTTACCCAAACCTTGAAGGAACTAAACAAAAAACCACAGTTCTGCTCCTAGTAGTCGGGTAAACAGCCACAAAACATCAGGAAATGTTTTCTATGCCTGCCCAGCCAGGAATGGAAATTGGAGTCAGATCATGGTTTAATGAGATAATTGCCACGAGCAGATGCTAAAATGCCCCTCAGTTAAAAACCACCCAACTGAGCAAGTTAGAACAAGATGTCTTGACTGTGAAAACCATTGAGCATATGCTCAGCCCTTGAAGCTGCTATGCCTGTTGCACACAAGAGGAAGAGCAGACAACCAGCTTAGGCAGCTCTCTATCCAGGCTTACCACTGATTTTGCAAGGTGTTTTATAAGATGGAATTTTTATCACACTGCACATAGGTGGCTGCAACACTAGAACACAGCAGGACAAGTGCCAGATCACCTGAGATTTGTGGCAGCTGTTTGAAGCACGTTTTCTTGATGGAAAGCACTGAAGTGGGACTGGATTAATCAGGGCTCAGCATCCCCATATAAACCCGAGATTTATCTTTTTTGTGAGGTGGACACTTGGCAGCTGCGTTCTCACATTATTCCTTCCCCCAGTTTCCAAAATGGAAGTTGGAATTTGTGCACTTAGAGACAAATACTGCTGTGCTGTCATCACTATCCCAGATAGGTTCCTTGCAGAAGTTTCCAGTTGAACACACAGCTGTGTCTTCTGAAGTGTGTAGATGTATCTGATGTACAGCAAAAGCACCAGGAGATGCCAGGCTTTGGACAGGCTCACTGTGCAGGCTGATAATTGCTGTATTACAGACTGCCCCATCAGCCAGCCTGTCACTGTTTCTAGAGATTTCAAGGCTGTGGGGCTTTTTTTCATCTCACTATAATCCTTATTAACAAGCTTCTGGTATGCTATTCTATTTTATCTAATTTGTCCAAAAGCAGCTTCACATTCTTCAAAAATTTTTACTCACTGAAACACAAAATTATCATGCATTCTACCTTTCTTAAAGGCCCAAGTAATTTTCAAAATATTTTTTTTACCCCCACAAATATACATTACCTTGCACACAATCCAATAATGAATTAAGACAAAAGACAACTTAGGAATTACAGTATTTTTGTCTGTTTTCTCCTTTGGTGAATTATGAAGTATTCCACATGCAAAATATGTGGAAAAAAAGAGGCCAATTGGTGTTGTGATATATATGTGGAACAAACTTCTTGATCTCAACTCTTTAATATCTCCCTTTAATACTCCCCAGTTCAGAAAAAGTTAAAATTAAAAGAAAAGAAAAATTAAAAGAAAATAGACCAAAAACACCCCACCCCATCCTCCAGAAAACAAACAGAAAAAAAACCCAAATGAACCCAAAAAAGAGTGAATATATAGCCTGTATATATTGTAATTGTACATTTAAAATGGTTTGTCTCTCTTTTATGAAAAAACAAAGGAAGGATAAAGAGCAGTGGTGAGTCTCAGTCTTACATATGCAGCAAGTACAGCCCTGATGAGTGCAGTTTTTCTCCCAATATTTACTGAAGGTTCTTGGTGGCTGCTCTACAAAATTTGGGTCCTCTTAGACTGGGTTTAGCAATTACAGTGACTCCTCTTTGGGAGAACCACTGCATGCCTTTCATAGTCTCCTTAAAAAGAGGAGGAAGAGGGCACACCAAGGTTGCATTTGTTCAATCCCATAATTCCAATTTTCTTTTTTATATTGAAGAGTACTTTCATCACAGAGAGGTGACCATTTAGAATACAGAAAGCATCAGATGTTTCCAGTGCAAATACCTTATATCTCATCTCTGACATACAACACAGTGATTTGCAAACACTGTCTGAGGCTGTGTATCGGCAATCCTCCTTGACATGCAAGATGCAGAGAAGACAGATAACATTGGGATAACGAGCCTCCAGAAAGCCAAATAAATGTCCAAGCACGGAAACAGGCAACTCAAGCTGAACCTTGTTAGCACATCTTGTTAGAGCTGACCACAGCAGCCACTGCAGTGAAGCAACACTCAGTGAAACAGAGTTGAAACAACTTAATCACACCTCAAAGCAGCTGATGTACATCAAGTTGTGTTAGGATGGCACTCGAATACAGCCGATCAACTCGAGAGCAGAGGCATCCCTGCATATTAAATCACTTAATAATACAACATGCTAATAAAATATTTTGAGATCTACACTGTTTTTTTTTCTAAAATCAGTTACAGAAAATACACAAATGGATCCTAGTGAAGAGTCAGAAAATCTTTGTAGATCAGATCACTAAAATATTACACTCCATATATGCATAAATTTTTCTGGAGAAGCACTCATTAATACAATCATATCAACCTTAAAAATCAGTGTGGAGACAGAAATTTCAAACAGATTGAAACAGCAAATTGAACACACACACAAAGGCATGAAAAATCCTAGAACAGCAGGACGTTTTGAGCACCCCCTAAATTCTCTGAATACCAGAAATCTGCTCTAAATACACTATTTTGTCTTTTGGGGGAATGCTGCCTTCATATCTGTTGTGTCAGTAAATAAATTGTAAAGCTAGTTCTATTTCCAGATAGATTCCTGCTGTGCATTCTCTCTCCTGGATTATATAACCTGCGGAATGCAAATCAAGGACATGACTGATGATCCTTCTGTAATTAGAGTTCCCTAATGATGCCAACATGGGCTCCATAACAAAGACCTGGGTACAAAGTACCTTGCTCTGTTCTGAGCCCTTACAATCCCTTCTTATGCAGGCAGCAATCACAAGCCACTGGAGAGAATGAACGTAATTTATTTGTACTTTTATTGGAAACTCAAAGATACCACTCAGTTCATTTCAAAACTGGTAATATCTACAGTCTTCCTTATACATCCAACACATTCTTATAGAAGTTACCCAAAGAATATATTTTAACAAAGACCAAAGAAAGTTCATTACTGCCTCACCACACTCTACCATTAAAACTGGAAACAATGGATTTCAGGGATCTCTGTATTTAAGAGATGAAGCTGCTGTTTGTTTGCATGGTAGTTGACTTGCACAGTTCATTTATAGCAATCAATCAGTTGCAAAGCTGCTGCAAAGTGAACCACCCTTGAATACAGATTATGTAGAATATTAATTCAGTAATAATTGAGTACTTGGAGGCTCACAGGTAAAGAGACTAATGTATTATACATCTCACATTATGCTGTGAGAGGTTGGAGGACTTTGAAGCCTTACAAGACCAAAACCATTCATAGTGCATATTGCATTGTCAAGAGGGAAAAACCCCCTGAACATCCAAGACACACAAACTTGAGATCACCTTGGACAAATGTGGGGAAAAGTGGTAAAGCCACTGTTTGGAAGCAATCAATACCTGCACTGTTTAAACTTTACTAGAAGTCAAAAGTACCGTCAGTGTAATGCTGCAGCCCACAGATGATTAACATGTACTGAAACATTTTCTTCTTTTAGAGATAAAGGTAACCAAAGAGGTGGCTTCATCTATGAATGCAATTTCAATAAACTGCTCTCAGAGAACTTTAAAAACCCCAAACCAATGACAAAATGAAAACAAAAAAACAAACCCACAAGTGCAAACCAACAGACCACCACCCTGTTCCACAGGGAACAAGCCAAGACATCCTATCCAGCTTCAAGCTGTTGCTCCAGAAGGATAGAGATCTGTGGCTCTGATCTGCCAGCCCTATGCAGATGTCACAGACTGTGGTGGGGGATCTGAAGTGGCCCCAAATCTCTATGTGGCTACCACCACCTGAATGTCACCTAAGGAGATGCAATCTGATTTATGACTGAATTCTGAAAAAAACACAACGTGATTTAACCATTCCTTAGAAGTCACCATTTCTAGGCAATGAAAGGCTACAGATGCAGTCATCACAGCTACCAATATGGCAGGGTCTGAACTGTTTGTGAAACCTCAGGTTTATTTACCTCCATTACAAAAGAAGAGTGGACTCCAAGTGAAGAATGATCCCAGATCACCCATGGATATTGTAACCAGCTACAGCTTGTATTTCTGATGCTGAACTCCAGGCCCCTGTCAGTCTCTCATATGTTAATGCTGTAAATAATCCCATTTTTCTTTCCTTCTCTTTTCCCTCCCACAAGGTGGCGATCCAAGAAATCCCTTGGGTGACTTGGATGTGTATTTTGTGGCAAGGCACACATTTGTTTTTAAGGGAGAAGTAGTCCAGGAAGAACAGTATTTAAAACTTCCTTCTCTTCGGCCTCAGAGACCACAGACTTACCAAAAACTACTCCTAGAGAAGCACACCACCCAAAACAAGGCTGCCACCCTATGATTTCCCTAACAACACATGGAATAAGATACTTAATGCAGTTCATTTAAACACACTTCTCTGCCCAGGGCCCAGGGCAGTCAGCTCAATACAGCAAGTTCCACATTGTTGTTTTGTTGGGTTTTTTTTGTCTGAAAACATTATAAAGTACAAAAGGCAGCTGACTGTCCATCTAGGCTCCACAAAGGATACAGTATGTATCTTTAGAGAACATAACTTTATTTAATAGAAGTTTTTTGCTCCAATATACAAAATAAGGGACTGCAATCCCAATCAACATTTACATAGTTACACAGCAAATAAATTCCACCATTTACAACAACTGACAACTTTCCCACACTCCTCAATGTATTACAGTCAAGAAAAAAATCCTATGTTTTACATACCAATCAGTTATATTTCATATTTCTGTCTCTTTTAATTCTGTTTTAAGCTGCAGTTTCTGACATCAGTTTCATCAAGAACTTACAATTATTTCAGCTGCGCTAAAAGAAAAATGAAATATATAATTTGGAATACTATCTCAAAACTCCTATACAAAATAAAAGTCAGTATCTTATAAAAATACATAGCAGGAGTAAAACCAGTGAAACAACAAAAATGTTTTGAATTTTGTTAAGGTATAAAACATTAATCAACTAGCCTCAGCTTTTAACTACATTAAAACAAAAGAAATAAAAAGAAAAAAATAAGAAAAAAATTAAGAAAAAATAAAAAAAAGAGACCAAACAAATTAGCAAATGTAATACGACTGTTCTTTTGCAATACTGTATCTTTAGTATGCAAAGGACTTCATCCTTCTAACATGCACCATTATCCAACTGATTTACCCCTTTAACCCTTCTTCTATCGAAAGCCAAAAATAGATGTTAACATTATTTGAATCCTTTCAGAAAAATCCAATCACATTTTTCTGCACCTCCCACAATATTTAGGCTTTACTTTACAATGCTGGTAGTTTAATCACAATACATAATCTTCTATAAAAGAATTTTAGCCAAACCAAGGCCTTAGAAACTCTGCATCTTACAAAAGCGATTTGTTATAGTATGACAGTTGCTAAATAGCCCAATTTATTTAGTGACCCTGTTAAAGATTTGTTCAACTGAGTGAATAGGTGAAGTCATTTCCTGAGCTAAAAGATACAGGTAAGTAAATAGGCAGTTATAGCAGCAGACAGGAGACATTCTTTTTAAAAGTTGTAACAGCATCAGTAAAATAACCTTAGAAAATTACAGTAATGTAAAAATCACTAGCTGACAAGGGAGTGACAAGGACATCCAAGACCTGATTGCCATAATCTGGAATGCACATCCAATGACCTTCCAGAAATTACATTCAGCTACTGTCAGACAATATACTCCTAAGAATGTCAAACAATTCACATTTCTTACAGATCAGGTGTTTTTGTCAAGATTTAATTCTTAATGCTGTTTCATAAACCCAAAGCAAGGTAAAACTGCTTAGTTTCAAAAATTTCCACCATACAGCACTTAAATATTATTACTTTTACAGGAATGTGGTATCTTCGGTCTCATGAAATTCCAAACCTATTTCTTATTACTCAGACTTAATTTAATGTTTAACATAAGTTGATCTGCTTTTAGGAGAGGAAATAATAGTCTTAAAATTGTTTCCTTCAATCCAAATCACTCTAATTTGCCTAGAGGATGAACCATTAACAAATCATCAAAGAACTTCAAAGACCGGTAAACCACCACTGCACCAACATTTTCTTATGATTTAAGTCTTTTACAAAATAGTTTGATCACTTTTTTTCACCCATTAATGGGAAGAATCGATTCTGACTTAATTAAACAAAGTACCTGAGTTAGATACCAGTTCCTCCAGTAGGAAATCTCTCTTCAGTGTTATGAATTTTTTTCCAATATTGTAGGCATCGGTTTTGTAATTTTTATTGTCTCTCCTTGAATATTTAAACATAATTAGTTTAAATGGAAATGAATATATAAAATTTCCAATACTTGTTAGAATGAAGGACAGTACACAAGATCCTAAATTACAATGATCTATAAATAAAAATAAACTACTACAAACCAAATCTTTCCCCATACGGAGATTAAAAGCCATAATCTTGACTGATTGTTCCTGATCACACATTATAAATAATGTAAGCTTCTCCAGAGAAGCAAAGCATCCTTGCCTCCCTGACACCAGTTTACACCTTCAGTTAAAACCACTTCCATCAAGAAGGCAATTGAGTTGGGCCCAGACATAACTTCTTACTCACATGTTAACCCTCCAGTCCTGAATCTTTCCAAATAACTTCACAGGGAATCCTTAACTTTTATACACAATATCTGTATAAAATACAGATTTCTAACGCTCCTAACTGCACCGATCTGGCAGCGCAGTGAGAACCTGATTCAAAGGCCACTGAAGTCCATGGAAGGCTTCAAGGGGCTTTGAACCAGGACCACAGAGGTGGTATTCCCCAAAGGAAAGCTCCTGCAAGAGTGGCTGGTATCTCTTTTTGTTTATGGGATGCAGTGGAGATGTGCAGTCAGCATACCTGAGCAAATAAAATGAAAATGATACAAAAGTTTTAAGAACCCCAAACTCTTGACTTAGTTGTGTGCAAACTGTGCTATTGCCCCTAGAGCTCCCTGCTTTCCTTCTCTTCAGTGCTTGCTCCATTCCAGGATAGAGAAGATGTGAAACACAAAAATCTCTCTTCGTTACAGCTCCCCCTCAGTCCCGAGACTGATAGAAGAGGATGTAACCGGACTCAGAGTTCTTTGAGATGTCTGACGTCAACCCGTAGAATTCTTCAATAGCTTGTGCATCAATTTTCTGCATGTAAAAACACAAAAAATTGAAGTAGGAACGTCTTGTGTAATATACACATAAAATTAGGTTCCACTCTAGAAGTTACTGTCAAACCAAATTCACTTTCACATAATTACATAAAATAAAAAAACCTAAATAATTCTTAAAGTTGTTATGTTTCAGCTTCCCCTCAGCCATCAACTGCACAGAGGGTAGGAGCTATGTATGTTTTAAACAATGGTGAAAGACAGTGATCATAAACAAAAGAGGTTCTTTTAAGTATAAAAGCCTAAGTGCAATTCAAAGTGTGCACAGCTCTGCACACACAATTATTGCTTTCTAGACTGGGGTTGAAGCCTCTTTTCATCAGTACAACAGTCACTTTACTTTAAATAATCATATCCACAAGGGGGGTGCATGTGCTCTGGTTGGGCTTACCTCAACAATATCATCATCAAAAAGCAACCAAAAATCATGACTCTTCACTATTGCAATATAATGTCCTCTGTTAGGGCCACTGTAAAATAAAATGAGGAAAGAACATAAACCATAACACACATATATGTGATGATGCATTCCCTTTAATTGTACTTCTTGTAGAAAAACAATATTTAAAAATAATTAAAATGGCTTCCACTACAATTTCTGTTTGAATGTGTCTTGCCTTTTTTTTTTACTCTCTACTTACATCATCCTTATAATACAATCTTATTTATTAGGCTAAATAAAGGATTATAATTTCAAATAAAGAATGAGCAGCACAGGCACTGAAAATATAAACGAAATCTGAGACAGAGAAGTGAAATCACTTCTGATATTTCATAGAGACAGAACAGATCCCAAACTATTTCTGATCTTCAGAAAGAAAAAAGCCTGTAGAGCTGCTGCTCAGCTGCAGTCTCTTTATCTGATCCACTGTAAACAGAAACTGAATTAAGCTGACAGCTTAGGAGTCTCAAGAAGCTCAGCAATGAGAAGGGCTCCTAATTAAAACTGTTACAATGCTTAGCCTCCTCAGTTATGGCAGACAAGAAATTTCTCCACAACTGTGCCAGAGAAAAAACAATCCACCATAACTTTTGGAGTGTCTTATTTCTCATCAGGTTTCAAGTAAGGAAACAGTACAATTTCTGAAACAGCTGCCCCTTACAATAGAAAGTGTACAACTAAGTGAAAGCAGCTCTGGACCTGCCTGAACTGGCCAGCAGCACTCCTATGTTTTTGTGCCCACATCAGGGAGGGAAGGTTGCCATCCCTGAGGGAGACGTCTGTTATCACCAGATCACCAACATCATGAAAACAGGGGCCACCTCCTGCCCAAGGCTCTGAGAACAGAGAAGTTCCCAAGACTGCAGCTTCAATGAAGAAATGGTCAGAATGGCCAGAAAGCATTTCCCTTATAATCCAGAACAAGAGTGTCCCAGAAAACCATGACACAAAGGCTTATTTTCCAAAATTGTCCAATTTGAGATCTATTTATCTTAACTCTACTCTTTAGTCACTGTGAGAACACTAAATAAGTAGAGCAAATTGCCCAAAGAGAAAGTGAAATCAGGATTCCTAGTTATAAAACTGTGCAACCTAATCTAATGTCAAAGTTACTCTGCTTTGAGTCTTAATATTTGACCTCACAACATAAATTATTCTGTGATTCTAGATGTCAAATTGTAATTTTCAACTTTGGGGCTTTACCTACACAATAAGCACTTTATAGAACAACCTGGTTTTAAGCCTTGAAGTCACAAAAACATTTGTTGAATACAGCAAAAACAAATATAAATTCAACAGTCCTATTTTGAAAGCAATGAAACAAAGTAATCAACAAAACTCGTAATATATGGATGTATTTCAGAAAATGTTGCTCAAGCCTTAAGGAAAAAAAAAACACACTCTAAAGGAAATGCTTTATAAATCAATCTTTCTATAAAGTTTTCCTTCCTAAGAAACCTTTTTTCCTTAGAAACTGTTTTTAAATATTATTATATGATATTGTGAATTTTGTGTTGGGCTTTTTTAAAACATAGTGAAGTTCATATAAAGACCTGTAATGTGAAATTTTTCATAGTGATCTGTCAAAGCAACAAGGCCATAATTTCTGTCAGGACTGGTAGTTTCTCCCCACAACACTTTTTTTTTTCCTAATAAAGTTTTCCTTTTAAGAGGTCTTTAAATGCTATTGGTTTATATTATACTGCATGCTTTGTGTTGTTCTTTTAAGCACAGTTATGATTATAAAAAAATCCCTTGCTTAAAACAGAGTTATTACCTTCCACAATGAACTACCACAGCAACAAGGTCATACATTCTGTCAGGATTGGTGGCATCTCCTGAGGTGTTAAATAAACGAAGCTCTAAAGGAAAAACTACTCTATAAGAGAGTTTTGTGTATCGATGCAGCTGATCCATGTACTTAAATCTCTTCAAATGGAGAGCTAGAATCATAGGCAGCTTTTTTACTTTCATCCTGAAAAAGAGAACAAACCCAAAAAACGAACAGTATTTCCAATATCCATCTGAAACATTCATTCAGTGTCAACAAACAAGAAACTTGTTTTACTAACATCTTTAAAAACCTTTGCAAGGACTAAAAGAACCAAAATAATAATATGTTAAAAGTATTTTGTGTTGATAAACTAAAGGGAGATTTTTAACTGAGAGAACTATAAAATGTATTTATTTAAAACAATAAGATAGAGTTTATAAAGAAAGTTGTGATGAACTCACGTGATGATTCAGACAAAGATCACATAGCACAGAATTCAATTTTCAAGTATATCTCCCTATAACTTTCTAGAGTTCCCAAAAGCAAAATCTAGATCCCACTTGATCTACCCAGTGCAGGTATTGCAAGACAGATATTTTAGAGGTCCTGTTCCAGCTGAATTTCCCAGTAAATCTGGCAAGTCAAACAAGCTCTTTAAAATAAGCTTTGTAACACCACTTTGTCACATAAGTGTTATTCCAAGTTTTCCCAGCCATTCATTTCCAAGCCATTCATTTAAAATTTCCAAGGGATATAAATGTAGCCCACTGTTATTCACCTACCTCCTGCTATCCAAACAAGATAAGGCTGTGCTCTGGCATAATAATTTTGCACAAATGTTGCAGCAATGTTTTACGGAACTCAAAGCCAGAACGTGACCTAGTTTTACTGAGGGCTCAATAGCCCTTTTCCCTAGCAAGAGGTATTGAGATCTCACATCAGTGCCTACAAATCCTCCTCAGGCAACCATAGCTGGCCAGGCAGAAAACACAGACTTCCAAATCTTCGGGCAATAAATCTGCCCATCCTCAAAGAACAACCAAACCAGAGCGCTCTGCGTCTTGGCACAGTCAAGATCAGCCTTAGATCAGCACAGTGCTGATTTTTCAAACTTTCAGCTCCAAAAGGCAGCTCAAAAGTCTCTGTAATACAGGCCAGGTTTCAGACATGTCTGTTAAGATCATACCTTCAGAATGTCAGGAAATCTGTAAAAGACAACCCTTTTTCAAGAGATAGGGGGACTGTGGACAAACTCCTTGCTAACTCACCTGCCCACAAGGGAAGTAGGAAATTAAAACAGCTGGAGCAGGGCAGAAGAATGACAGAAGGAGCTATTTTTTTAGGGAGAGTTACATTTTTATTATATTATGGCTATAATTCTTGTTCTCTTTTCAAAACTAAGTCCTTTTCCTATAATGTAACTGTGTTTGGTAAGAGAAGCTCTTTCAATGGTGAAGAAATTTGGTAGCTGAGTAGTCCCCATCACAGATAAACTGTTTTATAGAGATGGAAGAAAAATAAAGTGTATATGTAGGGAAACTGAACTTATGCCCCACGTGAAAGCCAAAATACAAACAATCAAAGCTGTGTTTTGCCGATACGCAAGTGCCTACAGTACAGGTTTACGTCAACCCAGTTTATACTGGTCAGGGATCACGTTGCCTCCCACACAGAAAAAGAGCTCAGGCAACAGAAAACAGGCCAGGCCTGGATTCACAACCTCTACCAGACACCAATTAGTAAGCTCAGGCAATGTGTGCAGGCAGACTTGGCAGACGAGATATGCAAAAGCTGTGTGTGAGATCTATGGTAAAGCAAATAACCAGCAGCAGTGGAATAACCAGTAGAGCACGTCAGAGTTCCCATCCTTCAGCCAAATACTTTCTCAGACAATAAATAACCACACAGTACACAAACTGACAGGTTTTTCAAAGGTGTAAACAAGACTGGAATTATTAGGCAGACAAGAATTGTTTTTAAACAAACATGATGATTTTCAGGCTTCCACAGAGCTTCTGATGATTTTCAGGAGCACTGCCAAGTAGTTTAGCACAACTAATCAAACATGTTTAAGAAATCAGAAACTCAGTTTACAACACCAGTTATAAAAAATGCTATCAAACTGATTTTTTCAGCAACTGGAAAAATTATTTTATTTTCAAAACAAAACTAAGTTTAAAAAGTCACATGCAATCAATGACTTTTCATCATTGACAATTATATTTGATTAGTCACTGACAGTTTGTTTTAACTTGGCTTTTTAACTTATTTTTGGTCTTAAGACTATTCATTTTCTCATTTGTAAAATAAATAATGATCAAAGGAGTCCCAAAATGATTCACATGAATTCCCACTACTCTGTGGAAAGAGACACATTGAATTCTAGCAAGGGGAATGAAGGCAAGTTACTTTTAAGTGGAAGAGTAGAAAAATTAAGGGGAAAAGGGTGTTCTCTCTCCACACACACACACACAAACACACAAAAGAAATACCACAGTATTTTCATTCAATGCATGGGTTATTTTTCTCCTTCCCTAACTGTGATGTACCTTTTATGCGCCTCTTGCTTACTGCGACATTCTTCACAGTAATACTTGTATTCACTGCACAGAGTTTCTGTATTGCTGAAACCCCTGAGTAAAAAAAGAAAGCTTTAAATACTAGTTTTTTACATGAAATATCCATATAAATGTACAGTATCAATATAAATGTATACACTTAAATCTACATTTAGTTTTATTTCCTGCTTTCTGGGTAACAGGTAAAGACAAGCCACAAAAAAATTCAGATTTTTGTGCCTACCTTAAACAGTGAGTGATTGAAGTATTCTGCTCCACATCAACTGAAAGGTCTAGGAAGTCTTCATCTTTGCTGCTTACCTGCATGAAAAGAAGACCCAACAGAACCCAGATAAAACAAATAATGCTAATTTACCTCTGTTTTTCAGTACCACTTTCTACTGATAGAATGTATCTTTTATTCTATAACATCCTTCAAAAAATATTTTCAAGAGGCCTTTCTATTTCAGAGATTTGCTGAATTTTCTGATTTTTTTTTCAGGAAGGGTGAAGTGTGGGTGAGTCTCTGGTTGTAGATAATGCCAGTTGTCATTATGCTGTGATTTCAGATCAACAATATTAATGTCAAGTTTCTTCTACACCTCAGATTTTTCAAAAAGAAGAGAATCACTGTGATTCTTCTGCTTAGTACTCTCACTTCTGTTTTTCTGACTCCCTTGAACTGAGAGTTATGTATTTGCATGTCACAGTGTACCTAATGAACAGCATGAATATTTTGAAGCCTCTTCCTGGCTAGATTCATACTCTTAAAGGAACAGCAGTCAATTCACAAAAATATAAGAGTAACAAGAAAGTAAAACAGAACATTCTAGAAGCAGAAAATAAATCCCACCACAAATCCTGACAAATTATGAAAAAATCCACAGCTGCCCTGAAAGCCAACTATGTTCCTGAAGTTTTTAAAAAAACATTAATGTGCAACTTTAACTATTGCCTGCTAGTGTGTCCTCTCTGTATCTAAAGATACTCAGTGTCACTCATGAGAATGTCCTCTGCCTAGACACAGAAGTAAATGCTTTCAAGAAAGATACCTGGCTGCAGTTTCTGGACTGAATGCAGGGAAAGTGAAATGGCTACAGGGAAATAACATAAGTCGATCTTTTAAACATATAGATTTATTTTCCCTTTCCAACTCAGAATAAAAAAAAAAAAAAAATAAGTGGAAAGTTGTTCTCTGATAATCAAGAGATAAGAATCACACAGATCCTAAGGGCAGTGTACATGGAGGAAAAGAAAAAAAAAGCAGATGGTCAAGACAACTATATTTGAGAATTAATACCACAGGGCAAATCCAAACACTCATGAAATTAAATTGAAAGCTTCTATTAATACCTGTGAGAGGACTGGGCTCCCACTGCTCTGTTCCCAGTCTTTCCAAGAGTTAAATGTGCATGTCAAAAAATGCCATTATGTCAGTACACATAACTTCTACTGCAATATTCAGATGGTCAAGTGTAATGTTTATGCTTTTAGAGAGAGCACAGAACACATATGGAAAACTTCCAAAACGTTTAAAGTGGGGAAAAAAAAAGACACCTGCATCTTCACTGTGCTGCACATTTCCTGCATTCAGGGATGTATTATGGTTTAGTTGTGTGGACAATTCTTCAAAATATCCCCTCACAAATCACTCTTGGAATTATCAGACCTCCATTTATCACTCTAAGAACTCTGGTGGAAATCACTGTAACTGGGGATTAAGAAAAAAAATCAGCTCTAGAAAATACTCTGCTGCTGCCGTCTTCAGCAAGGACATCTGGAATTAGGGAGTCATGTGATTGGTGTTATTCAGAAATGCAATTAGATAATGCTTCCTCTTTTGGTCTAATCAAAGAAAACTATGTGAAACAATACAGATTTCACAAGCAGCTTTATCCCACACAGAAGCTGTAAGGGCATAGAGGATATGGAGAGGAGGGAAGGGATGTGTTCTACTTGGTTAAAAAGAGATCGGTACTGAAAACAGAAGTTCACAAAAGGACAATTTCCATTCTCTGTGATAATATGGCCTTAGGACACCTCACTCAGGTTATCATGAGGAACCATTAAAGGTTTTATTGCAAGAAGAGCCAAATGAATCTTTTTCCATTTATGTTGGTGATTTATAAACTGTTATTCTTAATTTTTAAGATTCTTTGAGCCTTAGTATTTGAACAGATTTTTCTAACATGAATTCATACAGTTTTAATTAAAAAAAAATAATTTTAAGAGCCACTCTGGAGTCTTACAAGCCTTCTCCCCCCTTTTTGTAAAGGTTCTGTTTCAAATAAACATCACTAAGCTTCTTAGATTTCAATCAGCAATACCATATATTTCAATCATTTATAGAATGAAAAAAAGATGAGCACAATCAGAAAACCTCATCACTTGTAGAATCGAGCCCTGATGTGTTCAAAAAGCTGTCTGAGTGCTCCTAACAGGAACATCTGAGTAATAGTGAGGAATCTGGATGTTCCAGTGTTCTGGCTGAAGAGGATGGTGTGCTGTTCTCACGTCAAGGACACAATCTGCACCCACACAGCTCAGCTGTACTCTGATGACCGAAGCTGCACAGAACACAATGCTCAGAAGGCTAACACAGAATCCCTCATTGCTTACAGCTGGGAATTTCACTGGCAATGTGAGTCTGCTCACTGGCAAAAGAGCTCTTGCAGCTATAGACTGTCATGTGTGCTAAAACAGAAAGCACTTTTAAAAGAAGCTGAAATAAAGTGTGTGATTTATCTTGGTTTAAAAAAACAAAAGAGAAATGAAAATTGGATATAGCTAAAGGCTCTATAGTACTCATGAGAGAGAACACTGGGATTTTCCTTATTGCCTTCTCTCAGTCCAAAGCAGAATTGAACCAAAGAATTTTATGCCTTGTAGAGTCATTTGAACCCAACAGTAAGACCGTCTGGAGATTGATATGGTGGTTTTGATAATTTCCTCTATTTCTCTGGAGAAGTACTGGCCACATATAGCTGTTTGAAATTAAATCTTAATGAAGCCAATTCCAATACTTTCTGGTTTACTGAAACTTAAACTATGAGAGAAATCTGTAAAACCAATTGACTTCTAGCTAATTTATATAAATTAGCCATAGAATTTACATTCACTTCATCATTCTGCCTCTATCAAGGGAGGGTGAAAGCATTATAAAGAGAAATCACATTAAAAACATGTAAAGACAACTTACAATACTTTTGTAACATATTCATTTAACAAAATGGCTTGATTCACAACACAAATCCTTGTTAAAGAATCATATCTGTGTCCCTTATACTTCAAAGTCCATTCTTAAACTGAGGGTACATCTTTAGCCAGTTCAAGTTTTTTCATTAAGATGGGCTAATGAAAGAGTGCATCTGGAAAGATGCTCTTTTCCACAACCAGGACAACTAAAATGAGAATAAAATTTTGCTCATTTTAGGAACATTAAGGAGGTTTGTCCAATTAAAAGAAAATGACTGCCACTTTGAGCAAAGATATATGCTATGATTTATATTTAAATATGCAATAAATTTTCAATTTAAATTAAAAATACACTAAGGATATCATCTTGTCATTAAGAAGCAGTAATTCATCCCCTATTTCTTGTAATCTTATAGATGAAGTATTTCCAAGTACTCCTAACATTTTAACTTGTATTTCTGAACACAGAAAGAATCCAAATGCCAAAAGCTTCTAATAAACATCAAAACAATCATAGATATACACAGAATTTTTGGACATCAGACACTATTCACAGTAATATTTCCCACTGAATGTATTCAAATGTGTTTCTAAGTGTTCATTTTCAGGTCACTGTGTTTTAGATACAAGCTGATATACTAAAAAGAAACTGATAAAATAGTTTCCAAATTACTTTGATTATTTTCTTGTTCAGCAATAGCTGAATATTACTATTAGCTACAGTTAATAGGAATAAAACCCCAAACCTGAGCAGTGTTACTAGAATTCTCAAAATTGTGACAGGCCTGATAGCTAATAAAATATGCTGGCAAAGAGCATATCAATGTTTTAAAATTGCATTAAAGATGGTACCTAGATCAAAATCCTGACAGCAGTAATTCATAATGCCACATGAGGAAAGGTAATGATGCCATTTGTGTCAAAAGACTTAGGCTAAACTTATGTTTCAAGAAAAAAAACCAAAAAAAATCCCACAGCCCAAGAACTAGAAGAGAAACACTTGACAGTTGCAAAGAAATACTTATTAGGGAGGGGAAATCTGCTAGAAAACAAAAAAAGATAGCATGGACTCAGCACCTAAATTACTCATAGTCTGCAGTTACATTATACATGACATTATGAAGTTCTATTCTTTGAAATAAAAGAGTCGGGTATTTCTAGAAGACTGAGAAAATTACATGTGAAATATACAGATTTGATTAATTCCTCCTTTCCAGCGTCATGCTGACATATCTGCATTACCTATTTAAGTTGAAGAAAATTGGTATGAAGAGTTATACAAAAACCAAGTCATTTAGCTTTTTTACAATTTCTAAGAAATAGATCATGACAGAATTACTGTAATTTTTAAATTGTGCTGCTTTTACTCTATCTCAAGCTGGTAAAATCCAATTTTAAGTTTTTATGAAATACATTCTTTGTCTTGTTGTAGAACTTCTCAAAAATATTTTAGAATAGCATACTCAGAGTTTATTTCTTGGGGTGTAGTAGTAGAAGAATTCCTGTGGACAGATGTTTAGGAAAGGATTACTTTTCATGAACATGAAGGTATGTTTTTTGAGAATCTCCATCTACTATCAACGTGCCAAAAGCCAACCATCTTAATTTCTTGGTATCTTGATTACAATAGCTTTAAATTTAAAAACTAGGAATCCACGGAAACTGATTCATAATACTTATTTATGAGATGTATCACTAAGCATGACATTGAGTTATTAAGACATTAAATTAGAGAAGAACCTCACACCCTCAAATCACAGACTATATTTTGGTTAAGAATACACCACTTTAGTATTTTCTGATCTAAATTTTGAAGATGATTATGATCGCAGTGACAAAAAATCCAACTGAGCATTTTCCTAACACTGATCAAATGTCTCTTGCTACAATTCATGCATCAGCTGCTGGAATGTTTTCACTAACGAAGAAAAAACACAAAGAGCATGCAGCTCTGAAACACAGCAGAATTCTCGTTTACAAAGCACATGAAAACTCACAGTTTCACAGGTAAGACATCTGGTTTCATTAGTTAATGTTCCCTGAAAGATTTCGTGCACCCAGGTAGGGTCTGGCGGGCTGTTGTTTTCGCTGTCCACGTTGCCGTTAGGCAGGCGCCCGTTCTGCTTCTCTTGCTTTCTCTCCTCTTGCAAGATGTCCGCGATTGTATTTAAAAGATAGTTTAGGAACTCGTGTGCATCCTGCTGCATGTAGTTATCAAATAGTTCTGTGAGATAAAACAGGTTTATGAATGGGTCAGTTAGTGCTATACTACAGAAAGGTTTTTAAGGGAGTCAGATTTCAAAACCACTCCTTTGTTTCACATCTTGAGTCATTCATGGCAATACAACACCAACCCAAAAATGCCTACTTGATAAACTAAGCCAAAAAAAAAATAGTGGGTGGGAAGAGGGGACAGCAAGTCAGCTTGCACTGACAGAAATCACTCAGCTGATTCGATTTATCTGAAAATTGAACCATAGTGCAAGAAAACCAGGGCAAAATTCAAGGGCCTAAACACAGGTGTATGTGGAGTGCCACCTGAACTGGTAGAGGTCATTCTGCCCAGCCTCCAGATGCCACTGGGTCTCCTACAGGGGCTATGCTATTTCTGCCAAGCTTAGGTCAATGTCTTGGGTAACACAGATTTAGTAATAGCTCTTTTCTCTCTGACCAGGAACTTCTTAGAGGAAATTTACCTGCCTATTCTATATCCCCAGCTAACATCATACAAGGCTTTTAATGTGCAATTACTTCACTTTGCTGGCAGTCCAAGAATATTCTAAGAGACAGGTCTTCAATGTGCAGGAGTGGAGAGATGAATGAAAAAGATACTCAGTGAAGTTCAAGTTTTGAAATGCATACAGGGAGTCCAGGGAAGCTTTACAGCCATTCACCAGATGGCATCTGGGAATAAACTTCAAATAAGGAAAAAAAAGTCCAGGGTTATTAGCTAAGTAGGGAAACCTGGTGCTAATCTAGCTCATTTGGAGAGGTTAAGTAGTTCAATAGGTCAGGCAAGAGTATGAACCACGTAGTTTATTTAATTAACTACTCCACTATTTTTGAGACAAAGGAGTTGAATCTAGCCAATTGCAAGGTCTTTATTTAATCAAGTAAATCAAGGCAGAACAAGAGCTACAAGTCTCTTGAGGTAAAAGACTTCAGAGGTTCTTCACAGTGTAGTATCACAAGCCTGCCAAGACTATGTGCCCAGTCATTAATAAGCATTAACTACACCAAAGTGAAAGCTACAGATTGTTCATTTTACAATTAGAAGAACTTTATGCAAATGTAGCAGTATACCTCCAGTTGACTTCAAGCCAGCAGTTGCTTCCCAGGCAATTAAACTTTAAGGTCATCAATGGAAAAACGTAGAATTTCTTGGGTTAGAAGGGATCTTAAAGATCACTGAATTCCAACTCCCCTGCTCCGGACAAGGACACCTTCCAACAAGACCAAGTTGCTCAAACGCCATCCAACCTGGCTTTGGACACTTCTAGGGATGGGGCATCCACAGCTTCTCTGTGCAACCTGTTTCAGTGCCTCACCACCATCACAGTTGAGAATTTCTTCCTAATATCCAACCTAAACCTGCCCTCAGTCAGTTTAAAGCCATTCCCCCTTGTCCTGTCCCTACACACCCCTGTGGAAAGCCCCTCTCCAGCTCAGAGATGTATAATATATGCATTTTGTATTCAGACACTGCAAACAAAGATGGAGCAGCAGCTTTGTAGTCTGGAATACACAAAGACTGTGTCCTCAGTTATCACTTGTATAGCTGGATACTGACTGAAGAGACTCTAGATTGGTGTAGCACACCTACCTCGTTCTTAAACAAGCTCTTCTTTAAGGCTCAAAATTATATACCTTTACAATAAGCACTTAATAGCATGTATGATACCCATGTAATTGCAGCCTGAATGACAACACTTATTTGTACAAAAGGTGAGAGTATCATCATTAAAAGAGATCCAAAAAGACAAAGGTTGAACTTCCACATCTAACTTCTCTACTGACGGTTTTCTGACTGCCCTGCTCTATATAGATTTCCAGTGGCATGACATAATTGAACATTACAGAGAACACTTTCTATAATGAACTTAATGGCTCCTGTGGTTTGCTTTCTGCTTTCCATCTGAATAATTCTCTGCATTTGCTATAACAAACTGTTTCTATAAATGTATCAAACACAAGCACACTTACTCAAGTATACCTGCCAAAGAAGGGAATGAGTTTTCTACTCTGTACTAGCAAGAGATTGTACAGCACCCAAGAGCTTTTTTTAAACAATATCATTACAACTCATGGAATTCATATGCTGGAAGAGCTAGGAACGCCATCATAATATTTTATTTCTTGTTTTCACTACAGACAGTCACCATAGCATTTAAACACTTTTTCAGTCTACATCCATAGTCTTGGAAAGACTGCAACAGTATGAACATATCTATTGCAGCAGTGTTAAGTATGGTACCACATACAGTTTATTTAAATAAAGTAATTACTTCTTAAGGAAAAAAAAAAGTTGTATTTTTATAAAAATGCATCCAAACTGAGTGGCAGATTACAAGGCTTCATTTATACTTTAACATCAAAAAAACTTCTAAAACATCCTGTCCAATTAGCCCTGCAGATAAGAAACAAGAAATGTGAAAAATCTCTAGAAATCTCTTGAAAATTAGGATAATGATGACATTTAAAAACAATTTTCCAAAACTACTTTGTGGTTTTAAAAGTAGGTCAAGTTACATATTGCATAAATTCAAAATCAGTTTTAAAAAGTGGGGAGTTTTGATCAAGGTTCTTAAGAGCAAGTCTTCCCACAGACTCAGTTTGGAAGACTGATTCCTCCATTCAAAAAATATTTTTTTTAAAAACAAAGAACAAAGGTTTTACAGTGAATTTTGATTACAAATATTAAACTCACAGAGAAACAAAACTAGCAAGCAATTTCATAAGCAGCCAGTGACAATATGACAATACACTTTAGCTCTACATGAAGAGAGAGACAAGGATTCTCTCTCAAAACTGCTCCAGGGTTACACCCTTGTTCTGAGGCTACCTCTTATTTAGACTACAACACCAAGTGCACTTTCTGTATAGGTACTTCACAGAGCATAAATATATAGGTATTCCACTACATCCACTTCAGAATTAAATCATAACTGGTATAATTATTACACAAGAAAAAAAAAATTACCATTTTCTTTTCGTAATCTTGTTATGAATTTCTTGGGAGGTATTACTCCAACTTTTTTCTTCTGGGTGGCTATACTGTGGAAGAGATCAGCTAAGCATGTAAGGAGATTCTCTTTTTTTCTCGGCTGGCTCTTGTATGCTAAGACTTTGTCTCGAAATGGTCGACAAAAATAAAGTGCCTGGAGAACTGAATTGCAGTAGCACGTATTCCCAAACTACAAAACAAGAGAGAGAGATCTGTGAGTTTGCATTCTATTACTGTAGAGAGGTAAAATTAATTACAAGGTATTAGACAGTGCAGTGCATAAGCAGTGGCCAACTTTCTGCAAGTCATTTCTTCCTGACTTTAAGGCAGAAAAATGTATTGATGATGCACAAAGGATTACCAAGTAATATTTTCATGCATTTACATACACATGTATGTAAATGCATGAAAAACCTAGGTTAATTTGAACAATACTATTTAATTTTGTCTCACTTAAAATTTAACTCATTGGTAATATTTTACATCTATTTGGGTCAAAATGTTCAAAAAATACCCCTAGTGTCACAACTCCCAAAATATGCTCAGGTAAAAATATCTGTCTACCTCACATCAGTCAGACCAGCAATGAACATGCACAGCATGACCTTGTTCTGTGAAGAAATTCAGCTGAAAAATGGAGAGCATCTCACACACTTCAGGAATTAGATTCTCCAAATCTTAATAGCTGTCATTGAAGTCTGAAATAACTACTTTAACCTGCTCCTACATTTTCAGTTCTCATTCCAGGGTGACAAGATTTGTTCAAGGAAACTCCTGAATGCCAATATGACATGGCCTGCTTAGGATTCAGAGCTATGGCAGTTGGTAGCTGAAATAAATGCTGCAGGGAAAAGAGAACACAACTGGGATAATATGAAAGCTAAAACCTAAGGCATCATGTGCACACTTTGAAGGACACAAGCCACTGGACTGAAAGAGGAAAGCAGAATCAGCAAGAAAAGCATCCATAACCCACTTTGTGCCAGGACGCGCCAGGTGGGACACTCAGGATGTCCCCCTTCCTCAGACTCCTTGAGGCACCTGAGGTCACTGACACTGTCTCCAGCTCACCCCAACACTGCAAACATCCCCACCACACCCGTGAAGGCATTGTGAGCCATCAGAGGATACAGCCACCCTAATTTTATGCTGCCCTCCTCCAGTGAAACCTATTATCCAACACTGAAAATGTGGGAAAAATCTTCATGAGGCCCCCAGCCAGTAATCCAACCTTTCAGCTGCAGTCATGCAACGCGCAAATTGAAGCATGCACCTACTACACACATTCTGCAAAACGTGGAAATAACATTCAGATTTGTGTTACACAGAGATAGCAGCACACAGAGATGGCAAACTCTGAGAATATCATTTTGATGGGGAGACTTAGAGAGCAAAGGCTGCCTTTAGAGACATTTTAAGAGCAGGTTCATTCAATAGAGAAAAAGAACTAAAAGCTTTCACATCTTAGGAGTAACAGGGAAGTAACTACTTTTTGCTCTCTCCCAATTAAGACAAACAAGAGCACAATGCAATTTAATTACAAAACTTAAAAATTAATTACTTTCCTCTGTTTTAAACTAATGAATTACAAAGAGCTACTTTCTAAATAACCAAGACACACTCAGAGAAAAAGTAAGAAACATTTTTAAAAATATTAAGATGTCATTAAGGTATCAATATTAAAAAGTGCTGAATTTAACATCCATTATTTCTCTTTATTTAAGCTAGGAAAATGCTTATATTAGCTTCTTTGTGGTCCAAATCTGCAAATAAGCCAATGAAAGAGGAAAACTGGGGCTTTTTACCTTAAAGGAAGTTGGTGGAATCAGACAGTAGCTTCTGTCAAAACATTTAATATTGTAAGCTAACTATTTCTGAGTTTGTAATTAGAAACAGCCATAAGAAGAGAACTACATGAAAGCGTTAAGAAAGTTCTTAAAATTTAATTAAATTGGAAAACTGCTAAAATTTCTACAGCAAGTGTCAAGAGATGAAAAGCAAGCAAATTAGAATTTTCATAAGATTCCAGTTTTAAAAAGGAGCAGTCTGATGATAAATTAATTAGAATGGCAACCATGCAGTGAGACTAACAAAATATGAAGACCTCAGAACACTGAACAAAATTTAGATTTATTTAATATGAATGTATGTTAACCTACATGCCTGTGAGTATGAAATAAAAGCAACCAGATTAAGTTCATAAAAGGCTTTCTCCAACCAGATTCAGAAACACAGCAGGCAATAGAAGAATGTTTGAAAGCAAACTCCTGAAGAAAATTTAATTAGTTCACATTTGTTTTATCACTAAAGCATCGGTCTTTATCACTTTAAAACACAAAATATTTTTAAAATAAATGCTTCCAATCATTAAAACAATTAAAGTGGCACCTGTACTAAACAACAAGTAGGAAATGTTTGAAGGTTTCTAGACTATGCAAATACTCAGTTTGATAAACGAACAAATGCTGGTCTTCCCACCATTATTATTTCAGTTCCCATCTTTAGAGAAGCACCCAACACCTTGCTCCAGTCTCCCCCTCCCCATGCTCCCAAGAGACCCCTTCCTCCTCCCCACCTCAGCCAGCACTGCCCAGAACCACAACACCTGGGAGTGAAAGCCCTGCAACGTGGAACTTCATGCTTGTCCAGCCTGCCTCAGAACAGCAGTAGAAAATGTAAGAAAGACCTTGTTGGAACCATCTTGTGCTGTGCATGACTAAGAGATGTAAAAAAAATAAAAATAAAAAAAAAAATCCACATTTTTTCTTTTGATCAGTTCATACTGTTTTTCTTCTCTAAATTCTGAGAAATCAGATTGCTTCCTTTCACAAAAATACTGCATTCGCTATGTTTTACACACACACACACACACACACCCCTGAAAGCAAGGTTACAACACCCAAACCTATGTGGAAAAATGAGACAGTAGGCAGAAAAAACATCACTGTGCACACACACACACACACACACCCCTGAAAGCAAGGTTACAACACCCAAACCTATGTGGAAAAATGAGACAGTAGGCAGAAAAAACATCACTGTGCAACAAAAACTCTGCACACCCATGAACACTTATAGTCCTATAGCTTACTCTTCCGATGCACATACAACTGGGAAGAAATGTGGCTGCTGAACCCCATCCAACAAAGAGATTTACAAGAACTTAGATCTGCTTGGAATACTGTCTTTGAGCAGCTCTGGGGTTCCTCCCAGCTCTGATGCACTGGCAGCTCAAACAACTTTTTGTTGTTGCAATGAGCCATTCCAGTGAATAGGGTTTCTCCAAAACACCTGGATCCACTGCAAGAGACTGAATAACCAAACCTTCTGCTCTAGAGATCTGGTGAACTGCTGAAGAGTTTCCAGAGCAGCTGAGATTAAAAATCTTATTTCATCCTCACTGAATAAAATGTGAAGCACATAGATTTGAACAGTTTGCATTACTGCACTGAAGAGGGAAAGCAGAATGATCAGCAGACTTGATGTTCCTAGTTGTCCATATGCATGGGACATCACACTCCTAACGCTCTCATCTTACCACATATCCTACATATTTCCTGCTGATTTAGTGAAAGATATTGTCCCTTCAAGTCTAAGCTGAATTTTCCATTCCCGTCAACCATCTGGTCTTCCATATGTTTCCCACAACTGCCCTTTCTTAGGTCTTCTTTTACCTCTCAAATTGCTCTTTCAGCACATCCTCTGAACAATCCCTAGATTCTACAACAAAGCTGGAAAAGAGGTAAGACAGTACTTTTGCCTCCCCCTCTTTTATGCCACCTCTGGATCAATTGTCAGACCTCTATTTCAGGATTGTCATCTTTATTTAAAAAGCTTTTCTGTGTTCCAGACACTTCAAATGGCCACTTATCACACAGTTAGAAGAAAGCTACTGACTACCACATTATTTCCCTTTTTGCCATTACTCTGGAGAAAGTTAGGACAAACAAATCAATAAACAAATTAGAAAAACTTAGCAGTAAATGTAAATGAGCCTCTAGGAACTTCATTTCTTGCAATTGCTACCAAAAAAATAGAGAAATCAATGAAGGAAAAAATTGTGATTTCTATCGCTTCTCAATCTAATAGTACTAATTTATTATGTAATTATCTAGTATTTCTTTTCATAATCATTATCTCTATCATTCTTTCTAGTCATTGGCCACAGTTTGTTACTTTCACTTTTCCTGGCAGATCTACATGCTGCAAGTTTATTACACATTTATGGTGTATATGTGCTGTGTTAGTAAACACAACCTGCAGAACACATCTGAAAACCATTCAGGCATCAACGTGACTGAGTTTCCTTAGCCAACCACTGTACCTGAAAACCAGTACCAGTGTGCCATAAATGTAATGAGATCCCATTTTCTTATTTGTTACAATTTTAGCCCATAAAATTTTATTGTTTGAAGCTAAAATAAGCAAAATTCCTGTAGTAGACAGAAAATTAAAAGCACTCTGATATATTGTAGCTGCCTGTCTCTTGTGTGTATGTTTGAGGGCAATGACAGATAGCCCCTCAAATTTCTACTCCCTATTGAGTACAAAAAGGCAGAATTTGTTTATCTTCATGACATATAAGGAAGATTGTCCTTTATCAAACGTTCTCTTAAGGGTACAAAACTATATAAAACTTCAAGATTAGGTGTACAATACAATTTCACTGTTAAGTCTTAAATCCTCTCTGGACTTGGACAAGAAATTAGGAAACAGTTTATCTGTCAATGGAGTAACAGATCTGCAAAAACCAAATTTGTCATTGGAGAACTGGAAAGCCTAAGCTCAGCTGCAGAACTACAGGTATTAACAGTGAAACTGTTGTATTCCCTCTTCCAAGAGAAATAGCATGGCGTTCGGAGGCTATTTCAGCTTTTGTGAGAAAGGAAAAGAAACCACTTGAATTTAAGTGGTGGTGTTGTGAGATGCATGGAAGTCAGCTCATCAGTGTTTACTGACTCCACAGTGCATGCTCAGATTGCAGACTCTCGAACCAGGTCCATGCTAAGCACCTGGAGGCAGAGACATGTTACAGGACAACATTTAAATGATCAGTTCCATTAAGAAAAGCAAGACAATAGCTCTTGTTAAATCAACCTGCTTTAACTATGCCATTTCTGAAGCCAAATAAAGAGAAAAATTTAATTTTTCACATCAGTATAAAGCGATTTCTAACAAGATATATTTTTTATAATCAGAAATTAAAGTTTAAAACATTGAATTATTGATTTAAACAATCCAATATATTTTTTTCTGCTTTGATCTTGAGGCTGTATTTTTTTTTATCTTAATATAAATAGCAGATATAAATACTTCATAGGATCATATCTTTCACAAGTTTTTTGTTCTTTTAATGTATTTATTTTACCTTATTGGCATATTATGAACAAGGAGCTACATATTTTAAATAACCATCTTTAGGATGTACACGTTTTAATAACATTAAAGTGATGTAAAAATTACCCTACAACTAATAAAATTAAATGAAAGTATTCAATAAAGAGCCCATTTCAACAATTCGGTAGCATATTTTAACAGATACACTAAATACTGAAACATATTTCAATAGTAAAAATATTCAGTGATTACATCATTCAGAATTCTAAGTATTCACTCATCCCAGTCTTGTAGTTTAACCAACCCATTCCTGTCCTTTCAAAGCAGTACGTTACGGTCTGAAACTCACATTAACCAAACCAAAATAGTGCTCATTGACTGGAAATTGTTCCGGACCAATCTCTTTCTCCAAAGCTGAGGCATTGGCGCCCTAGAAAAAAAAAAATCAAAAGCAGCAAAATATTAGTGTGGCAACAGTGAAAGTAGCTGAGGCAAAAAAAAGTTTTTCAGCAAGGATAAACAACCAAAACCAACTAACCATCCATAAAAAAAAAAACTTGCAAAACACCTGATTACAACTAAAAATTACCTTAGAGTTGTTTCTGTCTGTTTACGTGCTGTTCAAAAGCATCTCAAAGTTATATAACTCTCGGGTATTTTCATGCAATTACACTGTTTTGATGTTCTGTCCTTATTATTTCCAGAGTTGAATTACTTTAATAACACTTGCACTAGTACAGGATGCAAAGCAGATCATACAAGGCCAACTGACAAGCTCCTTCTAACAAGTGTAATTTTCATACTGTAAAAGCACATTCCAGAAAAAGTTAAGAGATGCAGACTGTTCATAGGAAGCAAAGAGACTGGTCTGTTTTACTTACCCTGGAAATGTAAGTTGTTCAAAGTGCTTTGCTAAACACCTTGAACTTCGTAAAACTGAAAGAAAATGCATTACAGAAAGAAAGGTGTGCATTACAAATGCGGCAGCCTTTGCCAAAAACTCTGTTGGGTGTGATCCTCAAAAAGAAGTCAGAGAAAGTTACTTTGGTTACTCTGTGGCTGTTGACTGAACTGGTGCAATAAACACTGGGTTTCAAAGAAAACTATTGCTTTCTTTTTTATTTAAAGACAGAAAAACTTGTATGCTGGAAAATTCAGAGAACAAAAAAACCCTAGCTTTGGGTGAGCTCTTACACTGATTGCTTTTAGGGAAATAGAAATGCATACAACTTTTTGCACTCAACAAAACTTTTATCTATATATCTATCTATATATATCCTCAATGAGAAACACATGAGCATGAATATTGCAGCAGGTCTAAGTGCAGCTAAAATAGGGCAAAGTACGTTAAAACCAGTTGCAGCTCCATCCCAACAAGTTCATTCTTTACACCAAAGATATAGCAAACAGCCATTACATAGGATATTATAACAATTAAATTAAATCAAAATCACAGACTGCACTAAAAACAGCACATAGGATTGCACAGATTAATTATGGGCAGGGAGTACTGGAGCAGAATGAATATTAGAACTGTATCAAGATGTATACAATTAAAATGAAACAATGATGTGGCATCTGCCATGGAATGACCACAGAACTTTACACAAACTACCTTAGCAGTTCTGAAACTGGAAGCATGTGCTCAAAGGCCCATTAGGAGGGAGCAGCTTCAACCAGAATAGGGCAAAAGACAGGAAAACTCCACTCTGGAAAACTCCACCACGGTTCTGCTCCATTCACAGCATAGCCCCAGCTGCTTTCATCAGTCACATCCCCTCCAATTACCCAGTTTGATAAAGCCTCTCCTTTACTGGGGATTTAGCTGCAGGGCTTATTACTTTAGAAGGTGCTCTCAAGTGGAGATTACAGTGGCGAGGGAAAGGGGTATAAACCCTCATTTAAGATTAATGCACTCTGTGACTGAATATTTAGTTTTGCAGCCTTATTTAAATGCACCCACAGGCTCCAGAAAGGTGAGTATTACAAATAAACTGGGAAAAAGAAGGAACTGTGGGGGCCTTTAATGCTATTGTTAAAATCTCTACTTCTTTAAAAATAAATTCAAGAGCAGGTTTAAGGAAATTCTTTCTCTTTTCAAAGCTAGGGTGGAGTAGCTGCTTTATTCCATCTTTGAACGGAAAATATTATGATATAAACATTGATGTTTCTGTTTGTACAGACCTGAATACTGTATTTAGTTTTCCAGCACAATAAAGATCTGACTTGGCAATAAGAAAGGCATGCTGAGATACTACAAGATTGTCGTGGTTTTCTGATTATTCAAAGATGCTTCATTCAAGGCTCAGACTTTCACACGATTTCAAAGCATGGCATCATCTACGTTTAAATGCAGTTGTTTATGAATGTTAGTACAAACCAGCATGGATGTTTTACACCAATATAAAACCCCTTGAGCTACTCAGACTTCCCTTTACAGCTCTCTTTTTGTCTGTCATAAAGGATGTTATCTCTCCCTCCAAAGTAATCATTTACACTGTGCCCAGTGTATTGGTTGCAAAGAGCAGAAACACAAGAATAGTACACTAAAATGCATGTTTTCACAACTGACCCATAAAAGCTATTTTAAAACCTAACTATGCCTTGCTTCAAAGTGTTTCCCAGTCATGATTACAGTCCACGTTGTCAGTCCCAGCTGACTCTTATTATTATGCAAATACAGATGCAGGGGGGGAGCACTGCAGCATCACCAACTATTATGGTACTGTATCATCTCTTGGACATGAGGACAGAAGAGGTTAAAGGAAGAAGTGGGAATGCCTCTCTTTTCATCAGCCAAGTTGGAGTTACTGGATTTGGGAACACGATTTGGGAAATTTCAGACTGTGCTGTACGCTGTGGTGTAGAGAATTTATTGCTCTGCCACTTAACTGGGATCGCGAGGCGAAATCCCCAACTAAAACTCTCTTTTTTGGGGTGCTCAATAACACATACAACAGTTCAGTCTCCAGACTGCAGCCTGGCTTTGGTATTACACAGGGGACAGAAAGGAACATCATTAAGTTTGGCCAGCACACCCACCTCCAATTTCCCTTGTCCTTCTGAGGGAAAGCACACACGGTCATTATCCAAAAATGAGATGCAACAGAGGCACAGCAGAAGCCCAAGAAGATGATAATATTGCAATAATACTGGGATTTACCACTTTTTGCTTTGTATCAGTGTAAAAGCTATGCAGCTACACAACCAAGTACTGCCTTCCAGCACAGAGATAACAGTACAGGCATAAAGAACACTCATTTCTCATAGTTGATGAAATACAGCTTTACAAAGTGGAAAGTTCAGCAACTACGGTGTGTTTACAAGAACACAATATGAAATCAACATTTGTTTTTTTATTTGTTACTGAAAATTATCTTGGAAACAGCATTGAAATATCAATGATTACACAAAAATCTTCACAAACCTAATGAAAGTTAGGTGCAAAACTGAAATACTGCAGATTTCATCCTCCAAAATGATAAATCCTGAAACCTTTATTTAATCATGTTCAAATCAGTTGAAAATTAATTACTTTATCTTCTCCATCAAACTAAAGAAAAAAGCTATACTATTTGATTTATAAATTTTGCCTTAAATGATAATTTCTTAATGAAGATAATAAGGATAAGAATCTGTGTTTGCCATGTTAACCCCTCAATTTTCTCAACTTCTATTTTTAAAAGAGCTTGAGTTTTGTACAAATCAACACATTTAACACTAACTAGATGAGGGTTTTATTTCAGTTTAATAGAGTCAAAGCCCAGGAAATACAGGGGAATTATCTTCCGTGTATTATCTTCGAAATGTGGACAGTTCTATTTTCCTGATTTTCATGTTTTATAAACATAAATTGTCCCAAATTTCTAAAATAAACCGAAAAGCACAGTGATGGCATGCATTTCAATGGAAAAGGGAGGAAAAAAACAAAGCACAGACAAATGCAGATGTGGTTTTTTTGTTTGTTCAGTTTTTCACTTGCTGAGACAATATCATTAAATGCTATTTACTATTGCCTTTTCTCACAGCCTCAGAGGCCACACTGTTGAGGTGCTGCATGTTGAACTAGTCCTTCTGAGACACACCAACAGCTGACACAGGGAACAGATAACTGGAGCCAATCTGTAAAATTGTTGCTTAGGATCTGACATACACACCTTGGGTTTCAGAGCACTCTTGTCAGATTAGTTATAGGCTGGTTTTGTGACTGAACACCAGCTACAGCTGAGCTGTGCTGTCTGATGTAGTTTCCTCCAAAAGCCAACTAATTTGTGTGCTCTAAGACTGCTCCCAAAACACAAACGAAAGCATGGTAAATTGGGATGCCACCCTACATTAAAAATACTGTCTAAAAACATGTCAGCAAGCAGGCAAACAATTGCAGTTTTAAAGTGTCCTACCTTGTCATTAGCATCCAACCCAGCAGGCAGAATTTCCCTTACAAAGGCCTGATTCATAACCAGCCTAACGTGCTTGGAAGCTTACACATCTTATTGGTCTGGGATAGAGGGGTTTGATCTATGTCACTCTAGAATAAAGATCAGTCGATAGCTTGGTGGGTCATCTTTTCAGTTGTTGAACAGCTTTACCCTCTAGTTTGACTAAGCTATAAATTTCCTGAGTAAAATCAGAATTTCACCTTTAAAACTAACTTCTTGTCTGAAAACTTGTATTTGTCACCAGCATCCTGAAGATCCATTTCTTCCTTCACACACGCACTATGCTAGATCCTTCTCTACAATGCTCTCCACCTCATTCAAGAAGCAAAGAACACTGATTAAAGGTGACTCAAATAACTAAACCATGTTGCACAGGTATATGGAAGGCAAATTTTTTAAACATGACCATAGCTATAGGTAAATGAACAATACCACCACACAGTGCAGAACTATTTCCCTTTCTAGTGACAGAAGGGCATTAGAGGAAAAAGGGAAACTCAGTAATCAGGAAAAACAATGTCCCTCAACAAGTGTAAAATTAAAGGAATTATTTATAATTTGCAAAAATAAATCTCAGTACAGAAGCACTTACCAGTGCTTTCACTTCCTTTGTTTTTGTTTTTGTTTTTTTTTTGGCTATTGATTAGAAAATTCCTCCTTGTTTGTGTGACTAGTGAAGATATACAGAATTTCACAGCCCAATGCACTAATTAATGCACTGTGACTGAAGGAATTATCTGTTAAAGAAGAAATGCAGAATTCTACTCTTCCGGTTACGTTTTATCAGAATATGTGAATTCACAAATTTCTCTATATTCATATGAATCAATATTAAGAGCAAAGAGAACATCTACCTTAAATCAGCTCGTATTTGTTGCTTCAATTGCAACCAAAACTGAAACACAATTCTTTTGGTACTGTTTCTAGCCAGGAAGTAGCAGTGAAATATGAGTGGGATTCAATAATCACTGTTGTTCATTTCTTTGCAAAAGAACATGCGTTATTAATACATTAAATATTTGGATAGTTTCAGTTAATGCTTTTTAAATACTTCCAAATAGTGTTACTTTATTAATCAGTCTAAGACACAGTCCTGCATACTCTCATCATGTGCAGTTAAGACAAAAGATTTTTTGAATATGAAGTAAAAACACTTCTGCCTGGGTAAGGAAAATTATACCAAAGCACAAAATTAATTTCTCTTCACATTTGGTATGTCTACCAAACCCATCTTTTCATGCCCCACTGAACATTCACAATGTATTTTCCTTCAGAGCAACTAGAGGTGGTTGCATTTCCTTGTATATGACAAGTGTATGATGGTGTCTCCTTTTGAATACTGAAGTCATAGACAAGTTAATATTTCAGAAAAATTAGACTCACCTAACTACCCAAAATCCAGGGCAAGTGGGGAAAACACACTTGCTCAATCGTTGTTTCTGATAAACTGCATCCTGTGGTGTGTTTCATGTGCTTTTATTACTTACATAATTCCAGTTTCAGAAAACAAATATATTGCTTTTATAACTTCCCATTTTCATGGAATCATAAAAAAATTTCAGAGTTTATAAAAGATGGAAAAAAATGTTTATTCTGGTCTACTTATGTTAATACAACCTTCTGGTTTTACACTACAGAGAAGATCTAGATTCCTTTTTTCCTCAACTGAAAGATCAGATAGATCTTACTAAAATAAACCACTTGTTAAAAACATTTTACTTTGGCAATCTTCCTAAGCTACTAAAACAAAAGTTACCCCTTACAGAGGGCTTTTATACACCTCTTCCCCTCAAGAAATTTGAAAAGAAAAGCACCTTTTGCCACATTTTTACAGAATCATTCCTCGAAGTTTTAATGCAAATTAGTTGCTTCAGGAAAAAGTAAATACAAAGACTACATAACTGACCAATCTAAATATTCAAACGTTGTCTGGTAACGGGATCAGTTGTTCCCACTGACACAGCTAAAAATTCTGCTGCCAAGACTAGAGTCCAAATTTGTACTTCATTGTTTCCTTGTGCTTAGAACGTGCAAGATGAATATATGCACGTGAGGGTAAAAAGAAAATGGAACACTTTACATAGATAAAATCATCCAAATAAGTAATATGTCAACTAAATAATTCCCTGTGCTGTTGTAAATACTGCTTTACAACTACGTAGCTTTGAGAATTTTTTCTGTGTTTCATATTTGACAACGGTTTTATGTTAGAGTCAAATTCCTATTTTGATTAAAATCTAACAAATTTGTCTAAATTAACTAGTATACTAAACAGTGCCACAAACCCAGTATTCTAAAGACCAAATATAAATATTCATCTTTTATTACCATATTGCAGCATATTACAGCTAGAAAAATGACGATGATGACAAATGCTTGAATCTTAGTGTCAAGTTTATCACCAGAGTGTCTCCTGGTAAGGAGTCCAACAGATGAGAGAACCTTCCCACTGTGGCTTAAGCTCCTACCCCACCTGCCTAGCAAATACTTCTCCAAAATCTCCTGTGCTTGCAACAGAGCCACCACAACAGAACACGTGCCTCAACACTCCAGTCCATGGAGCATGGCAGATTCAGGTCATCGTGCCAGAGTGAAATGCAGTGGCTGAGACACAGCACATGTTCCTTCTTGCCAACTGTGCTACATGAGCAAGTCAGACAGCTGGATAAAGGAACGCCACAACACTGCTGTTTCCTCTGGGTTACTTTAGTCCTTTCCTTCTCTGCTGGTTTTTTTCTGTCACCTCCTCATTTTGAAGTGGTTTTCCTGTAACTTTTCTTTCCTTGCTGTAATTCAATTCTCATTTTTTCCAGCATAGGTCCTTTGTATACTTTCCTGTGGAATGTGCTTACTTGATCATCAATTAATGTTTAAGTATTATAATTTGTGCTTCAGAGGAGACAACAATTAGAAGAAACAGGATTGCGTACATTATAGCCATTGCTGGCTGGCTGCAGACTCTGGCAAACATCGATTTACATTAAGTGCAGATTTCACAATCAGGTTTGAAACCTTATTGTAAACAAACAATTCCTGAAGCAGTAAGAAAGCCCACAAATGTACACCTCTCTCATTGTTAACTAGAAAATTTTCCTGCAATTGGGAGTTTTTATAAAGCCTCTCTGCTATGACACTCAAGGTAGGTGCACTTCAACCTTCCCTCAGCTGGGCACTTCCAGGGCCTGTTTCCTCTAAGATGCCTTTTCCTACACACGCTTGTTTGAACTCCAGTACCTCTGAAATATCTTCACCCTTGTGAAATGTGACTGAAATGGGGAAAAGGGTGCTCGTGACAGTGCCCCTCAAGAGGAGGCAGGAAGAAAAAGGACAATAGCCAGCCACCCAGCGTGATTCCACATGTCTTAATCCTTTCAAAAACCAAACAAAAATTTGGACTCTAAGATAAGCAGAGGTTCTCATGCAGAACGCACTGTTACATCACCCAATCAACTTCTAACCACAAACGATGTATTTGATGTCAGTGCTGGGGGGCTGAAACAATCACTGAACATGTTCAGTGACAGACCCTGTATCCAAGATGATGAGCTAGCAGACAGAGAAGGGAATACATAGGCAAACACCCAAAACATGAAGATTTTGATGTCTAATGCTACAGCTTTTAGATTAAATATTGTTTTAAAATATCACCACACTTTTTCAGGTTGTGCCAACATCATCAACCACTTTCTTGAAGAAACACTGACAAGTACTACTACCATTACAACTTCCTTGTGTATGTCTGAGACTGACATCTTGGAAGCTTTTCATAGCTTTTAAGCTACAAATGTAATTTCCATCCTCTCTTTGCTTCAGCTACTCAAAGACTTGATGCCTTTTAACTGCTGGCAAGGGTTTCCTGGATTCTAGACAACAGAAGCAGAAGTCAGAAGTACTAGATGCAATCTGCGAGTAGAGCAGCTAACTTCATTTCAGTTAGCCTAGGTTACTTTATCCCTCCTCAGCTATGCATAAAAATCCCAAATAGTTCAACCAAGTAAGACTTTGATTACAGTTTTACTCAAGGATGAGGGTAAAGACCAAGCTCCACTTTTACTGCAAAGACTTAAAAAATAGTTTTAAAAAGTAGACCACACAATTTTAACCTCATCCATTTTGCAGCAAGAACAGGGGCTAAAGCAGTCAAGGGCAAAGGTATTTTCAGTGCTTTTCCACAATCTTCAGCCTTGTAATTAAGACTTACTACAGCACAAGGAAGCATAAATGGTGATATAGAGCAAAGAATTTTAAGGAAGCTGAAAAGCGATAGGACGCTAGAACACATTACTGCAGAAGGAATTCTGTTAACACTGGTATGAGCCCTGGGGTATAGAGCAATGAACTAATGCAGCATATACAAACCAACACAGATAGGATGTCCTCTTGGAAGATCATCCCCAAAAGGTACCACAGATAAACTAAACATACTGGTTATCACTCTTCACTGTACCCACACAACCTGCCCATACTGTAGAACATAATACACTGCTCTACAATATTTGGGGCTTGAACATCAAGGGTAAGATGCATAAAATATAAATAAATATATATATATATATCTGCATCAGCAGAAGCAAAACTTGAATTTGGGTTAAAAAAACAGAAGTCATGAAACACAGAACTCAAATGCAAGAGTTTCTTCAGTCTAGTTCTAGACTGCTGTGTTACAGATTATAAGCGTACATGCATGCTAAGTTTGTATAGACACAAACTGTCTCTTGACAAAAATTGCCTATTATTGGTAATAAATAATCCCAAGAAGACACAGAACGGTCTGAGAGTTCTTGTAAGACGCATGGGAAAAGGCAAGAAAAACTTGTAAGAATTCTTAGGTAGTTCTCTGGCACTTTATCAAAGTGGTTGACATGAAGAAACATTGCCAGGAAAAAAAAAATACTATTACTCAGCAATTATAATCCTCTTCTATTTTGTAAAACATATGCTTAAACATAAGTATTTAACTCTTGTTAGAATTAAAAATATCTGCCTCACCTCAACCACATGGATCTGAACAACACCACACTAGACAGCAAGTGCTCCTTCACACTATCTTTACAGATATACTTTTAAGAACAGTCTTATATTAACTGCTGAAAAGTTTTTACAGCTCGTATCCTATGCTAGGTGTCCCATATCACAGTACTATTAAAGCTCATGGATCAGAACGGCACAGCAAAAATCTCATGCTTGGAGTTTATCCACCTCAGTGCACATGACAGTGATTGGACAGATAATATTTAATTGCCATCAGAATTTCAGCTTTATGGATACAGACACTTTAGTTAGTAATAAGAAGATTTTTAGTTGAAAATGTTGTTTCAGGATTGACCTAAATCTCAGTGACATAACATCATATCTAATAAACACACATACAGAATAATCTTGAACTATCTGCTTGTCCAGTCCAGACCTATGGTTTGTATGCAGTCCAGAAGCAGAGCAGTGAGGTCTCACACTTGACCCAAATCAAGAGGCCAGCACTGAATTTATGCTGACACAAAGGCCAGCGGCCAACTCGGGATGAAAAGACGTCAGCTACAATTGCAATAAAAGATTGCCCCAGCTCAGGCAACAATCATACTGATTCCTCAACAACCTTCAGAGAATGGAAACTCCTGAAGCACATGGTACATGTCCTACAAATCTGGCCACATAGAGATGTCAGTATGACACCTGATAAATATAGAGCTGATAAATTTAAGAAGTCAGACTCTTCCAATTACAAACTAAAAGATGTCATCTCCCATGTCAAAAAACCCTCCATTATTCCAGTGACTAAACACCACCTGAGCAATCCTATCCTATGGGCTTACAGATATTCACTCAGAATTCTCACAGGCCACCTCTGAAACATCTGTTTGAGACATTAAAGCCTCTTTGCAGCAAGATTTATGAAAACCATAAATCAGTTTCCAATAATACGAAGTGAAAGCATTTCCCACTGTTTGATGTTATGAGACATTATAATGGCAATTCAGTGAATTAACAAGAGTAGATGACAGAGTGTGTTCTTCCCCTTATTCATTTCTTCCCTTCCCCCGTGGAAACAGATTTGGTAACAAGAACTTTCACATGGCCATGTAATAGGTGGAAGAGAGCACAAATGTAAGTACTTCTACTATGAACCATCTGCACATCTCTTCCATGACGAGCAGTAACTTCTACTGACTAAGGGATATTTCCTTCCTTAAATTCATCACTCGTCCATCAGCGAATCTACTGAGCTCCCTATCCCTCTTTAAAACAACCCAAGAGAGCCTTATCACATCCGTGCCTCTGCTGATGGCTCTAATTCATCACGAGAGAGAGTAATGAGAAAGCAATCACAGGGAGAAGCCTTATCGGGACCTGGATCGATGCACACCAGTCAGATCACACGGACGGGATGGGATGCCCGCACTTCCCCGGGTAACCCGGGGAGCTCCCGCCCGCGGATCGGCGATTCCAGCCCCAGCTCAGGAGCGCAGCACTCCGAGGGACAGCAAGAAGGAGGGCGCTTCCAGAAACCCGACCGTAACCACCACACTGCTGCAATGGGCAGCCCCGGACCGGAGGCGATGCCCCGGAGCGCTCTCCCCGCTTTGGGCACACTTTGGGGAAGGCTGTGCCCGGTCCCCCCGCGCTCCAGCCCCATCCGGAGCCGGGACCCCGCGCCGCCGCCCGCCCAGCCCAACCCCCTCGGCGCCCGCATCCAGGTTGAGTCTCCCAAAGCCGATTAACCCCGCTCCG